>NC_088856.1:47965006-48097506 GCF_963853765.1 Magallana gigas
GGATTAGAAACCAAATTAAAAATGTGGATCATGATAGAAAATGATGATTACTATTGGGAAACAGGGATGGGAGAAAAACCATATTACATGACGGTTTACCAAGACCCTGTCTTTGAAAGCTTCAATACCACTGAAAAACGGGAAGTTCGCAGTGAGGAAAAGCTTTTTCGGATTAAAGTGAGAGTCTTCTTAACTATTGGCATCGTGGATGAGTCTTAAAAAGGCTTTTTGCATTAGCTTAGAGATGATTGTTATTGAATTTGTTTGAACGTGTCATTTTTATCAAATATTGTTTACTTGTCTACTAATTAATGTTTTTATGCATATCCATTTTGGTCGATTTCCTAAAGAAAACAATTCCAAAGACTTTCGAAGACTAGGACTGTGGAAATTCAAACATCTACTACATTGCCGACTTCGGCCAACATTTGATTGTTTATTTGCTCAAAGAGAAGATCCACGAAAACATTTTCAATCTTCTAATATTTGAAAAATATTTATATTTTGATTGAATACCAAATGCAAATGAATTCAATGACTGTTCAGAAGAATTTGATGCATGTGGTTTGTGCCCATGAACTTATCAATACCATGTAGTACATGGACCAAGAGTCATTGCTCGTTTTCAAAAATTCTAAATTGAATATGTTTAAAATCATTCATCTTTTGCTCATAATTTCAGGGCCGTAATTTGAATAAGGCATTAAAACCCGAGGACTATACAATAACTGTTGAAAATAATCCATGCCCGGTAAAGGAATTAGCTTCTTCGTATCTTAGATGTGATCTCACCGAGACCATTAACAATCATAATTTGTTTGAAGAGAAAGCTGTATTGACCATAACTGTACGTATATGAATGGACGTTTAAGATTGTTTTGATATTTTGTATTCTGTACATTTATGTACATTTTAAATAATGATTTTCTTACAAATACAAGGTTATTATCTTTGCTATAGATTAAAGTCGGAAACATAAAGACTGTCCTGGGACCAGCTGAGTTTAAGCACATTGTTAAAAAACAAGCGGGTAGTCGATTTATCCTCATGGCGGGTCTCATAGGTTGCTGTGTTTTTCTGTCCTTTTCTATTGGGGTCTGTATGAAATATTATCACCTTGGTCCATTCCAAAGAAAACGTGTGTCCTATGACCCAGCTACTGCGCCCGTGGTTTACCGAGCTAACAGTAACAGCAACCAACAGGTAACGGACGGATTCCTAACACCGGACCCCGACCATGACGTCACCAATACTAGGCATATTAATGGTAAATAACAGGGTCTTAGATTTAGTCAATAGTATTTGATTATCCATTCTTCAAAAGAAACATTGATTATATAACAAAGAAATCCAGATAGTAATGATTTTTTAATCGGTTCAATTGAAAATCAGTTGCTTCATAGCATTTTTTTTTTCCAGATAGTAATTTTTTTTTAAAAAATTGAAAACTACAACTGAAGTTATATTATATGTATATATATATATATATATATATATATATATATATATATATATATATATATATATATATATCAATAATAATTGTAATGAACATTTTTCAGGAAATTGATCGCAAGAAGTGTTTTATTGATTGATATTATTATTCTTTTGAAGATTACGTCGATGGTAAACATATAACAGAGATAGGAGCAGTGGGCGGATGTGACGTAGATATGGTGGAAGACATGGTGACCATAATGAAAAGACAAAATCTCTTGGTGGATGGGGACTGCCTCAGACTTGGAACAGACATCGGGAAGGGTAAATCAAACTTGTTTAATTTCTTTTTAATCAAAAATCAATGTGCTACACCAAACATATATTTCTTTTACATTTCTAAATTTATTTCCATGATAGAAAACCTAACTGTATAAAAGATAGATAAAAACTACGTGGTTCATCCCTTATTATCAAACCTACAGAATACTTTAAGAAGTATTTTATTCAGAACTATACACAGAAGTATATAAATTGATGTGGATCGAACAGCAAAACGTCGGAATCTGAAGAATACTTACCCAGTTCATGTTGAAGTTGTTTTGGTAACAATTCGTAGAAACTTAGTCTTTCACTGAAGGATTAAGATTACAGTGTAGATTAGAATATAAATATTCAATTTGAATGAGTTTTTTAAATCCAGTAGAAGTATATTATTGACATAGTTATAACAGTCAAGTCTCGCTGGAACATGGCTATTTTCCCGCAGATTTATTCTAGAAAAAGGTAACATTTTTTAAAAAATGTATGGTACGAATTATTCTCACCTTTATGGATAAATGTTGTTTGAACTTCATGACAACATGTCCTGAGGTTCTGAAACTTGTATATATGTATATGTTAGAATATGCATTTGATAAGCATAATTACTATTTTTGAAATAAAGGGCACAATTTTACATCTACCCAACAGGTAACTTTGGGTGTGTATACAAAGGATTTTTGAAGAAACCAAAGGACAAATTCGAGTTGCTTGTTGCGGTAAAAACAATCATTCGTAAGTGCTTATAGATATTTGTTAAAAATGTACTTTTTGATAACATATAATCTTATATGCACACTTTCATTTCCTGCTTTAATAATATGTGTATCCCTGATCAGTCATCTTTTATAAACAACTTTCTACCAATTCTTATAGAATAATTTTCAGATTTGATACATGTATGAACATACCCTTTATGAATTATCTTATATATCATATAAACAATTGCTTGTATAGACGATGATCATATTTTTATATATGTTTTATGAAAATTAACATATTCATTATCTAAAACAATATATGAATGCAATTATGCGATTTAGGTACCAGGGTATGTTATAATTTTGATTTTGTTTTTTGTCTAGGCGCAGGCGCGGATGACGTAAACTCTTTTCTCAATGAAGCCCTGATCATGAAAGACTTTGACCATCCTAATGTACTGACTTTGATCGGAATTACAATGGATAAGGGGGAATTCCCAATGGTCATTCTACCTTTTATGCACAACGGGGCCTTGCTGACGTACATAAGAGATGAAAACAATGTAATTCATAATTATGTTATATAGTCTATACAAAAGAAAAAAAAATAGCAATTCTTGATATAGCATTTTCTGCTGTTCGCAGTATTAGTTAATCAAGAAATTACAAATATTTCATATAGTCTTTGCAACAAATAAAAATATTTGGCAGTCAAAGATTTTCAATTCATATAATGTTTTTGCAATTTGAGTATTAGATTATTAAGCAATTACTTTTTATACATGTATATATTGCAAACACTTTAACTTCTTGAAACCTATGAAAAATGTATAAAAAGGATGAATTTTTATTCAAACATAGATGCCTACAGTGAAAATGCTTGTCACATACAGTCTGGATATAGCACAAGGAATGGAGTACCTGTCCTCCATAAAATTTGTTCACAGAGATCTAGCGGCCAGAAATTGCATGTATGATGAGCTTTTTCGTTTGTTCATGTTTTATAAATTGACTAACAATACTGCTTGAAGTAAAACTTATTAGTTTTTTATAACGTGCAATTAAATATTAAAAAAATAATTATTATTTCAAATTTTGATATTATGAAATCATCAATCAATCTGTGTTTTATACAAAAAACCCAAACGCAATAGAACATGTCAAATGTATAAAACATTTGTTTTAAACTATATTTGAGAGATTGATGATATATTTCTATTCATTGTATTTGGAATTTGCAGGATTGACAAAGACTTTACTGTAAAGGTTGCAGACTTTGGTCTCTCTAGAGACATTTATTCAAAAGAATATTACAGTTGCCTAAACAAGCAAAAACTCCCCGTTAAATGGATGGCTCCTGAGAGTTTAGAGCATGGACGATACACTTCCAAATCAGACGTGGTATGTTTTACCATTAAATAAAAAATGTTTAATCGCAGAGTTCCAATATTCTTTCGTGGATGTCTTTTGCGACATATACATGTAATAAACTTTTAGAAGGTGTGATGACACTATGCTCCTAACAATGTTTCCAAGTCTATGCACAATATCCCGAGGTGTTTCAAAATCGATGATGCCTGTAAAAAAATGCAATGTACAACGTTCTTCTATTATATACATCCGTGCACCAGGCGCCATCTCTTAGTAACAGGTGTAAATGTATTTTACAAAAAGAATGTAAAAGCGTGAGAATATTTAGATTTACAGCAGCATATTGTATTTAAAACCAGCCGGTTAATTCTAATTCACCGTAACTTAACCATAAACGTAAGTGTATGTAAGATATAATGATCGCTTATTTATAATTATAGTATGTCCTAAGATATTTATGCAGCACTTTTGGACGATTTTAAACCAAAAATACACATTATTGTTAAAAAAGTGAAATTGAAATAGACGAAAGGAAAAATTACCAAATTATCTTCATTGAAACATTGTCATTTTACAATCCGAGAAAAAATAAAGTTTTTTATGGAGTTTCTAATGGGAAATGTTGACAAATTTTCTTCAGTCGGAAGTCACTCGAAATACCTTGCATAAGTTTTCAACGTTATCATCTTGGTACTGTTATATGCAATGTCCCCGTAGACTCCTTTATTTTTAGCCTTGTATTGAAACCTGATAGGCAAGAGGGGGCGTTTCAAACAAGAAATCTTGGAAATTTTTCATACTTTTAAATGAACATCGCTTAAACTCTGTAGGTATCTTCATTATCGAATAATGAAGCAAAAAAAAAAGAATCGAGAATATCCTGGGACAAAGTATAGTAATGTATAATATAAACATTAAACTAACTATTTCAGTGGTCTTATGGAGTGGTGCTGTGGGAACTAATGACAAGGGGTGCTCAACCTTACCCAGAAGTAGATAATTGGGACATGGCAATGTATCTTAAATCTGGACGAAGACTACCCAGACCAGAATATTGCCCAATTATGCTGTAAGATTGTTTTATGATATCTTAATACTTAAACATATGAAGTATTGTCATAAAAATATAATATCAATTTGATTATTAAACAACGTTACCACGAAATTAAGCGGATGCTATCTTTGAAAGAGACTGCAACATTATTTTCAGTTTAATGAGAGGTTATTTTTGTTTTAAAGATATATTTGATATGAATACAAATAGAATCCAACAAAAAGACCCAAAACCATGAGCGTAGATTGCCCTAACTTGTGCACATTTCATATAGGTTGAATGCTGACATATTTCATCGATGCAAACAAAATTAAAACATACTGTGACGCCAAATGTTGTCACTTGCTTTTATTTTTGAAACAACACTCAATATTTCTTTCCAAGTCGTCGTTTAAATTAAGTCTTTATAATATATTTTTTGTCCATTCAAAAATAACACCTTATCATGATTGGAACAAATCTTGCCCAATTCAATGGAAATAATTTTACCAAAATCAAACTATAATGCCCAAACCGGTACATACCAAAAAAGATTGTGATAATTTGCTACTAGTGTAGTATTGTGCGTCATAAAATGTATGAACATTTATAAGAAGATATTAATTTCATGATTGATTTTAAAATCATACAATTTAAAATGAAACTGTTGTGATCAAGTTTTTTGTCACATTTGTCAGACGTTACCACAATAATATAACTTAAAAGGAATTTAGAAAAAAAATATGAAGAAAAAAGAATGTATGTGTAGACAGATTTAAAACATGCTAGCTATGGTTTTGTTCATATACCACACCAGAAGACTTGATGCCCTTTAGAACTGAAAAATATAATTATTTCATTAAAGAAGTGAGGGATGCTTTATAGAGTCATTCCATGCATATCTTTTACAGTTTAATAAAATACTATGAGATTTCAATGCAATGCTATGAAATTTGTATGCTATGCTATGAGAAACTAAAATGGAGGGCTTAATGATATGGTATGCTATGATATGCTATGCTAAGAGATTTGAACAAAAACGCCTCCATGCACAGAAAAGTTTCACATATTTGAAGGTGAAATGATAAAAAGCCAAAGTTAACCACTAATCTGCAATGTAAGCGTCTATTCTTCCAAATAAAAACATTTGAAACCTAGTTAAAATCATGTTGTATGCTATGCTTTGCAATGCTATGGTATGATTTGACGAATGAGATTGTATGCTAGGGTATGCGATTCCAATGCTATGCTATGAGATTTCAGTGTGTATGTCGTAAAAGATATACTTGAACTGACTGTATTACATAAAAAAATCTTTGATTTTTTATGATTTCTTCATATATAAGATCAGTCTTAGCATTGAAGTGGTTAGTAATAAATAAGCAATTAACAGACACATTCATAACCAACAAATATCAAACTAGCGAAGATAAATGTTGACACGACAAGAACATGGGCGTCACAGTTATGTTGTAATTTTGTAGCAGTCTATTCAAATTCATATTTAATGAAAAACAAATGCTTATCTTTTGAAGATATCGAGTGATGTTAAAATGTTGGTTGGACAATGCAGCCAATAGACCAACCTTTAAGGAACTAGCAGACAACATTATGACACTGATAGAAGCAAAGGACAAGTCGTACACCCTGGTTGACACACAAGTCGATCTAGAACGGTGCACCAATTATCACTACATGGACCACCAGAGTTTGGCACGACAGCGAAGTCTAAGTACACAAAGGTCGGTGTCATCCGACGATGTTCCACTAATTTAAAACTTTAGTGCACAAATGTTGGTGACATCCGGCGATGTTACACGGATTTGACACTTTAGTGCACAAAGGTCGGTTTCGTCTGGCGATGTTCCACTGATTTGACACTTTAGTGCAGAAAGGTCGTTGTTATCCGGAGGTGTGCTATTGACTTGACACCTAAGTGCACAAAGGTCGGTGTCATCCGGAGGTGTGCTATTGATTTGAAACTTCTGTCCAATTTACAAGGAGCACCGTTTTTCAAAAAGAGGATATTTCCCATACTGTTGTTTGACCTAGTTGATCATACTTTTTTTTGCTTTTAATTCACTAATATTAGTTATAGGTATCAGCTGAGGAGTCATAGCTGCAGGTCTGTAGCTTCCGGTATGAATAAAATTAGATGGACGACGTGGAAGCAACGTATTAAAAAGTTGCAATTTAGGACAAACAAAAAACTGCGTTTGTTTCGCACTCATTTACCAATTTCCTCCAAAATTCTGTTCAAATATTTGATTCCAAAAAAACTATTGGAAATTTTGATACAAATTTCGTCACTTAACTTGGCTTTGGTGTTCTTTTAAACACCATCAACAGCCCCGTAAAGTGAAGTTTTGCATTTTTTGCACATCTGAAAATGGTTACTCTTGATCTGCACGTGCATTTAACACATTTCATTCTCCGACGTTGTTTACCAATTTAAGAGAGTGTCAAAGGCAAGTTCAGTGACAATATCAGTTACTGTAGTAAATTGACAGAAGAATTTAATGGTACTAATTTTGACAACAGAATATGTGTGGGAAAAAAGGTAAATCAGGCTAAAACTAGCGCAAATTTTTGTTTTTGTTGAACTGTAGCCCCCAGGTTTCACAACGTTTTGTTTAAAAAGTCATAAATCTTGCAAAATGTGAAAATTTTATTTGACAATGAAATAATGATGTGTTCATCGGGAAAAGAGTGTAGTGTACTTTTCTGCAAAACGTCACCGAGTGACACTTTCTTCGTTGTAAAAATTTATTTTGGGAAGTACAAACTTTACAGGTTTATTTTATACGATGTTTGCACATTTGATATTTTGAATTTGAGATGGTTGAATGTAAATAAAATTATTTCTGATTTAGTCTTTAAATAAACGTATATTTTTATGGATATCAGCTAGGTAAATCCGATAATTCATATCGTGTTTAGCTTTGAAATTTTTGTATTATGAAATCTTGTAAATAATAATTGTACAGTATCAATATTTGGAAACTGTGTTTGTAAAGCAAAGTACAACAATTTAAAGACAATTAAGAATGTCTGATTATAAATTTCATATAATTAAAATATTTAAATTATAATGTTTTGATTTTTAACAGTTTTGAAAAATCAGTTATGCAAGAAAATGAAATTTAATTTTCACAGGCTAAAAATGGTAAGATCGGGAGCTTTTTTGCACAATAAATACGAAATTTTCGTGTAATGAAGCGTCACTTTTTCACCGCGTATACAATAGTGTGCATTTTTAAATATTTTATATGACCAAAAGTGCATGGATAGACTTAGTGTATGTCAGGCGATGTTTTGATTAAAAGAGAAGATAAAGATTCAATAAGTAAAAAAATACATAAATTTTAATAAACAGTGATAGTAAGCTGATTATTAAAAAACAAATTGTAAAATACTTGCAAGTATACTTAATTGTATATATATATATATATATATCTAACAAGTTTTATATCCTAAGCCTTTGTACATAACAAAGAAGTGGTTTGATTTAAACTATACTTTTGAAAACCACGAAAGGTAATTCTTATCCCATGTTTACCCCATCGTTTGTTAAACTTTAGTCTTTCTATTTAAACATCGTAGATGTAAGCCTCACAACACAATATCTTTGAGGTGTCAACAATTTTACTCATAAATAGAGTCCCAATCTTAACAAATATACATTTCCTCATATAACTTTGCTACTTTTTAACTTTAAGTCAATCGCCCTTTTTTTTTATCATGACGCCCCGTATTGTTTGAAGACAGAGGGTAATACCAATTTGTTTTAACATGAGTGATATCCGCGTAACTTTAAGCTAAATCTATACTACTATATTAAGATAATAGACTCGATTTTTGGGTCTTTAATACCGAGAAATCGGAAGAGTACTGTTTTTTGTTTTATATATTTTTAACATCATTGGTTTTTGGAGATTACCAATGTGTTTTTGTTTTTTCTCGATCAGACTTCGCTAATAAATGATCAACGAAAATTCTTTTTAAAATCCTGAAATTGTCTGAATTTTTCGGATTTTACAATCTTGCGCATGCGCATTACAATCACACTTAATCACAGGATGCTCTTTAGTTTATGTTTCCACAAAATTACATTTGCATGGATAAACTAAAAAACGACGATACAAATACGAGTAAATTCATTAAAAAATTGCTATATATATTCTGTTCATGAAAGAAAATACGGGAGATAAATCTAACTCAGTATGTTTAATATGAAAAATTCTGAGAGTTCTGAATGTCAACATGGTGTGCAAATTTGATGTATATTGTAAACAGATAGCCATGCTATGACCTTGAATTGCTAGTATTACATATTGGTCACTATGACCTAGGTACTGCACACTGAATGGTGGTAATGATAACAAACAGAATGAACTCTGTGACTCTTGTAGCACTGCGTAGTATTCCTAAATGATGTTATGAAACCAGGTGAATAATACGGGCAAAATAATATCTAAATTGAGAGTTAAAATAATCCATACACATACATATGACGTCTATGACGTCAGACGTCTATGACGTCTATGACGTCAGTTTATGACGTCAGAAGTGACGTTATTTCTATAATTCAATCAAAATCATTAAGAAATTCTGATTTTTCTTATCTTTTTACGAATGAGAAATATAGAGTGCATGCTTGAACAAGGATTTTTTTTGTTCTGTTATTAGCCTTGGCTAGTTACATCTCTGATTGAAATATTTTGTTTGTTCAAGCATTCGCTCTATGTTTTCTGTAAAAAAGTGCTTGAAAACAAGCTGTTTCATGCTAAAAATGTAAAAATATCAAGAAGGTTGTCTTTATGATATCATATTTCTAAATTGTGGGCAGTTGAATCAAAATGAACATAATGTTAAAACATCACATTTATATCTGTACAAAGAAAACAAAGAATAACAGTAAAATGATATTGTTCATTTTGGGGGCCATTTTAGACCCATATCATATATACTCCTTTTATGTAAGTATTTTTAGTACATTTACCTACGATTCATAACTGTTCATCAGAATGAATAAAATATTCAAAGAAAAAATCTAAACTTATCAAAAAACTTTATTTGCTTGAACACTTTCGTTAAAAACCGGAAGTAACGTAAGAGAAAATAAAACCCGTTAAACAATTTTTTTTTAATCACATGTCTATCTTCCATATTAGTTTTTCGTCTTGATCTCTTACACTTTCTGAGATCTCGTGGGTACAGCATTTGAATAAAAGAATTAAAGCCACCTAAGATACACGTATATGAGATGACTCACCGGTAGAAGATTATTTTGTGTTTATATAACCACTTGTTGATGACCTATTGTATTTTTATTGCTAAAATGTTACTTCCATACTTAATTACAAAAAAAATCAAAAAAATTAAATTTTAGAGTACTTCATGTGACGACCGGAAGTTACTCCAAATAAAAAAAAAATAGTGTAAACATATGTGTATACATTCGTCTATCAATCCATAAAGTTGGCCTGTTTAAATCTTTATCGCTTTTGATAACTCATGGATCATACGGTTTTGTTGTCACTGGACAGAAAATGGACAAACGGAAGTGCTCAGTGAAAAAAAAGTTGGTATTTCTTCTCTGTATCAAAAACTTTAACCAGCAATTAAAACCTTAACCTCCTCCAGCATCCGAAACTATGGCTCGGTTTCAGCATCCATGCCTGTCAGGTACATCTATATCATAAGACACACCAGCCATTCAAGTTTCGTGAAGTTAGGACCTGTAATAACTAAAATATAAGTTTGTCTGATCACTTTTAAAGAAGGTACACGTGGACTTAGTATGACATGATATCCCATTTAAGCCAGAGTAAAGCCTAGAGGCTAAATAAAAATGGGAAATTTTAAGAGCAAATACCACGAGAGAAAGAAATTGACTCAAAGTAATTATTTATAGTATGATGTACTTTTATCTTTATTACATTTAACATTTTACAAATTTAGAATTCTTCTAATTTCGAGCTCAAGACGTATTACTTGTGAACTTGTGAGTGATCAAATTAAAAACTATGTTTCACACCTGAGTGGTTCTCATACACTATATACACAGTAACCGACCATTGTTCGTGTATTTAGTGTTAAAGCTGAACACTGCTCGTAAATAGGCACCGTCACACAGGTACGTCCACACAGGTGAGACCTCTACAGCGAAGTACTTTCGCCGTCGCAACTTCGCACTCTCGCACTTCGACCTAAAGGCGAAAGTGCGAAGGTCGAAGTGGCCCCATCGGAACACCATAGAAAAGGGAGAATTTTTTTGGAATATATTCATTGTTAAGAAGAAAAATGGAAAATTCAGACGAGTGATTAATTTAAAGCTTTTGAATGAATTTGTTCGGTATCATCATTTCAAAATTGAAACTTTAGAAATGGTCTGGGCTACAGTAAAAAAGAATTCATATTTTGTTAATATATATAGTTTATTGAGAAAGTTTACCCTGCAAATGTAAATGTACGTGTACTTTTATATTTTTAAAAGAAAATTACCTTAGAAAATAAACAGTTATTAATTTAAGGTGTACTGTTAATGGAATCTCCACAAAAACAATGTTCCTCGATCCACAACTTTTTCCCAACTACATCCTTTGTAAATATGAAAATTGAAATGAATAACAGTTATTGATATTTATCAACAAACTCAATATACAGATTGAGGAACATGGTTTTTAAATTAATAAATAAATACTTTTGCAATTTACAAATCGTCACTCTTTCAAAACTAACCAATCGCTTTAAAGATCAGATAGTATAACTCAATACTGTTTAAAAACTATAGAAGCCAACTGCACTTATATGCAAAAGTTTTAGATGTAAATGTTGCAACGTTGAAGAGTTTACACGGCTAGTGACAAGTAAGTAAGATCAAACCCATTCTGTTTCATTTCCGAAAATAAATTTTCTGTACAAGCGTCAAAAAATGTCTTTTTGATTTTGAAATAATATTATATATTGTTTCTCCAGGTTGTCCTTAAATGTAAATAATTGAAAAACTGCTGTTCAACTAAACTGCATCTTTGAATTTGGAATATGACAAATATGTTAATAAACGCAACTGTTAATTACACAGAACATTTTGTCCCCGTTGTGGAGAGATTTTCAATACCCACGTGGGCAATTATAGCATTCCTTGGCATCGTTGGAAACATCGCAACCATTGCTAAAATTCTACGTGATTCTAAATTTCATACTCCGACATTTGCTGCTATTGGATTCTTGGCTTTGGCGGATTTCTTTTCAATCGTTAGTTTCACTTTATCAAATGCAGCCGATACGATTTCTGTCGATCTGGATATGTTTAATTTTGATTATGCTACAATCGTTCGTGCATGTTTTGATATGTTTTATTTAAGTTCTACTGGACATGTGTTATTACTTTCTTGTGTCAGATATCTTATCACAGCACATCCCTTTCATAGCAGACAACATTTAACAGTAACAGCAGTGTCTTTGTGCTCTCTCTCAATATGGTTTGTAAGTATGATATGTGCAGTTGCTTTCTTTTTCATACGTGCAGTCATGGAATTGTATTCAATAATTATGCGAGTGATATATCATTCTATTGTGTTGGTAATTGTTTGTATAATCATGGCATCGATGCATTTTAAAAAACTTACAGCCTTGCAGAATTCTCTATGTGAAACAAGGCTGACAGAAAAGAGAATGAATGTAGTCGTTGTTTTAATCATTATGATATTTGTCCTTTTCAATCTATCTCTAATCGCAGAAAATATGTACAAGTATATGTTTCTCCAATCATCCATACAAGAAAATTCATATTTAAATGCTATCACTGCTTTGTGTGCATATGTGAACTATGCATGTAATCCTTATATATTATTTTTTTTGCCAATTTTTATGCAATGGAAGACACAGTTATGTTCACTCACTTGTTTGTTAGCATTTAAATAAAAACAAAAATCATCCGGAGTGTACCCGAGGTGTATCATTATTGATGTCATATTGATAATAAAGGCATAGTGTTCTTTGTTTCTAAACAATTTGTCAATCTAATTTATGTTTTATTTTTTTGTATTAGAAATTGCCTAAAAACATGAAATAATGTTATCTCTATATACAAGTAACAATAAAAGTAACAATAAAAGACACATTTCGCAATTATTTACTTTTAGGTACATGCACATCGTCAACATACTTTACATAATTTGTATAGCTTATTGTGGACAAAAACTTCCTTCCCCAAATGTTTTGATATTTATGGTCAAGACAAAATAGGCTAATTGGATGTTAACATGAAAATGATTTGATGGAAAACTTTGAACAGGAAAGGTTCCGTATCATTAGAAGGACATTTACATAAAAAAAACAAACATAAAATGATACTTAATTATTGAAATCTTTAGGCTGAGGTAAAACTTGTTTGCAATTTGACTTTATTGGCATAACGTATGAAGTGCTTTTAAGTTAAATCACCATGTTTAATAATCTGACAATAAAGACAATGAAATTTATGAAATTTTGGTGAAGAGCGCTTCTATTGCTGAACACAAGAATAAAATTTCCAATACAAATTTGACAATGAACTCATGGGATTATTTTGAATGCTATTGTTTATGTGTCAGGAAATGGGTATGAAAATTCATATCAATTTCAATGCATTTTCATTCATTTTTAAAACAACAGGAAAGAACAAAAGTGAATGCATATCTGAAAAATACGCGTAATTGCGTAGTTTTAATTTGATCAATACAAGCCTCGTTTCATAGGTATTCGATTATCTCGAATAATATTACTTTTGTTAAATGTTCAGTGACCAACCGTGGAATAAAAACATGATGACAATAATCACTCATTCAGATCAAACGGGCCTTTTTCTGTCGAACCGTCGTCGATTTTTCGTTACGTGTCCAGGATACACTGATTATTTCAATTATCAATAATTCATGTAAATGATGCTAATAGGAATCAATTGTTCATTTTAAAGGAATGATCGGCATGTAATATCATTGGTCAGCTCTGTTAATGTAATGCTTAGCATTACGCTACCTGCAATAAATTATATATAGCACCGTTATATTGATTTCCGAAATAGCAAGGCATGAATAAGCTTTGATTTTAGTGGGCTAATTAAACATCCGATAAATATTCTTACGCATATGTGATAAAGACGTGATTTGAATCATCATGTAAGTAACTATATATTTATTTATTTTCAAGACAAACGGATGATAGTAGCGTTTTTATTAAAATACTTGTAATTAAAGATTTAAATGAGATGCCATTGCATAGTAAATAAAGTAGTGAGAAATGCAATGCGTGTGCAAATAGTAAAATTTGCCGGATGCCACATATAGACACAAATGTGATTAGCCGAATTCAATCACAAAAATTTAGTCTAAAGATAATTTGGTTTTTTTGGGTTAAAAAATAAATTAAGGCACTTATGTTTTTTAATTAAAGACAGTATTTTTAATAATTCATCTCACAATGCCATGGATTTCCCAAATAGTATCTATTTTGTTTGCCTATCATTAGTGAAGACCCTTTTATACTCCGTTCCACCGTATATTTCTAATATTTCTAGATACAGATGATAGTGGTTAGTGCTAATCAACAAGAGGTTTAACCTTGCAGGACAGATTGTAGGGTTTCCGTGCATGTACTTATATTCTTTATCCTGATAATTTTAAATGAGTGAGAGAGAGAGAGAGCAAAAGGAATATAATAAAGGTAACTATATCCTTCTCCTAGAAATGCATAGTTTTATACAAAAAAAAAAGGTGCACATATTAAAGATTCAAAAGTACGAAACTAGATAAGAAATAACAAGAAAACAAATAATTACATTAAAATTGAAGAACATTTTTATAACTGAAACTAAAATAGGCTAATTAAAATAGTATACTCAAAGTGTGTGTTATTCTTCTTTTTTTTAATAGTTAAAATAACATCTATAAAATCAAAATCTTAGATATTATTCTTTCCTGCACATGTTAAAAGTTTGATGAATCTTATTGGTACATATATACATCATTATATTTTATGTAGCATAATACATCCAATCAGATTTATTGGGGTTTTTTTTAAGATTCAAAATACTAAAAATTCCATGACGTAGGTTTTTGACCGAGTGTGAAGATATAATTCACTACAGTCTTGCATACTAGTTGTTTATTCTGCTAAAAGTGCATTCGTCTTGTCGGTAAAGATTTGTTAATTTTGTTATTACCATTTCGTAGATACTCACATGTATATAAAAGATATAGTCATGTAAAAAACATGACAAAAAGATTAATACTAAGTTATTTTGAAGATATTTTCTTATTGGATACATGCTAGGGATGATGTTATCTTGCACTCATATATTCGTCTATCGTTTGATCATACCGATCATTCACTAACTGTATTAGTCGTCTACTTGTATTCAAATCACAACAACATGTTGTTAACATCATATGTATTGCCTATCGAAGAGGTGGTTTTGTAAGAAAAATTCATAAAATGATTTTCAATAATTAGTGTTTCTTTCCATAATGCAACAAGAAACACTGTATATGAATATTGGTGGCCTACATGATTATGCCTCAATCTTTCATTTGATTTTTGATATATTTTATTTAAACTCCTCTGGTCATGTATTATTACTTTGTGGAGTCAGATATCTTGTCACAGTATATCCAATTCATAGCAGGCAACATTTAACTGTAAAAGCGGTGGGTTTCTGCTCTCTTTCAATGTGGGTTTTATGTATTCTGTTTGCAGTTTTTGCATATATCATGCGTACAAATAAAAAATTGTATTCAATTATATCATGCAGTATATATTATTTAATTTTGTTAGTGTTTGTTTCTTTTATTATGATATCGTTGCATGTTAAAAAACTTACAGCCATACAGCAATCTCCTTGTGAAACAAGACGTATAGAAAGGAGATGAAATATAACTGTTTTCATGATTATTATTTTTTTGCTCTTTTGCATGTATTTCTAATTGCAAGAAATGTATATATGTACATCCATTGGTTCATACACACGTTATAATTTGCCCCCTTTTTATACTTGGATGCTATCAGTGCTTTATGTGCATATGTGAACTATTCTTGTAATCCGTATATGTTATTTTTTTCTACCAATTGTTATGTCATGGCAGACAAATAGTCGTACTAATTCATGTTTTGTTAGCATTTAAAAGTACACCAATCTTTTTGTACCAGAGTTAATCTGATGTCCGATGTAACATATACTATATTCTTTGTTTTTAAACTTTTTTTTTATTCTTAGAAATATTCTATTCAATATTTTCTTTCTAATACAAAAAGCTTTGTATAGTTGAATTTCTTAAGACAGTTATTATCAAAACCGCTTTGGTTGACTTTTTTCGATTGCGTCACGATCAATTCTGTCAGCTACGTCAAGGAAGAAAAATTAACACTCCGCAGGTGTGAAATCTTTATGATTGGTCAACTCCTTTTCTTTGGCGGAGTTATCTGTACACGCTTATGCAATGCCAGAGCTGAAAGATATCTTAGAACAGTTCATTTTTCCAAAGTATCGACTATTTCCTTTGTTTAAGTTCTGTATATTTGTAAATTGTACATGTAGCTCTCTCTCTCTCTCTCTCTCTCTCTCTCTCTCTCTCTCTCTCTCTCTCTCTCTCTCTCTCTCTCTCTCTCTCATCTTCAAGAGGGCGTTAAACCATAGTCTCAAATTCAGAGTACAGCGTTAAACAAGATATAATTTAAAAGTTGAATTTGCAGTGCTCCTTCTTCATTTCATGTACGAGGGTTGTCCCAAAATAGCGTAGACAAGTGACGTTATTCAGTTAATCGAAGACAAAGGAAGGTGAAATTTGTGCCACAAAGGGTACAAGAAGTTTGCATTCAAATAATGTTTTAAAATCGAATATTGTTTGAGATTCAATTAGTGAAATGAAAGCATGTTAGATCAGAAATTCGACATGCGGCGCAATGTCAAAAACAAAAAGTTAAAATCAACATAATGAATTGAAAATTGGGCGGAAAAGTACTTTTCGAATGAAAAAAATTCAAATAAAACATACACTGATATTTGATAATAGTTCTATTATTTACTCAGAAAATGTTTTGTCTATAACAAAACTTTTAAATATTTTATAGCGCGTTTTGTGAGAAGTTGAAAAGATAACTAGTAATAAAATGACGTTGTCAGCGTTTAAGGCGGCGCAGCATTAACTGATACAATTTTGTAAAGACCATGAAATAAATCCTAAGCGGCTTTGGAAGTAAATGAAATTAACAAAATCGATGAGAAATGCGTTTTATGAATAAGTAGTTAAACAACTTTCAAAATATTTGAACAAGTATGATGACAATATGTGGAAAAAAGAAACCCCGAACGATATCAATGGACGTCAAAATGTTGAACGACACATTTCGGTAAGACGGACGTTAGACAACAAGTAATACAGGACAAGTTTGGAGTCGACAGATCGTTTGTACTTAAAAAATATTTAAAAAAAACAAAACTAGAAATATATATTGAATGTACATGCTGGGTACATGTTTAAAGATATTATTTTTTCTAAGACATTTTCGGAAATAAAATGTAAATGTTATCGTAAACGATGTGGAGGGTTTAGGAACAACGTAAAACTGGAAATTTTCGACGTCGCACATTGCGCCGCCTGACAAAACTTGTTGTTACTAATTATTCATTTTCTCGAGAAATAAATAACGTACAGATTTGAACTTTTCAGCATTGTTTGCCAAAGGGTCATTGAAGAAAACATAGAAGTCTAATGAAATTGCAGTGAACAGATTATAAATTATGTGTCTTGTCTACATTATTTTGGGACAACCCTCGTATATTATTACTTATTAGGTTTGTTACTGACTGTTTAAAGAAATTTGTGGGGTCAGTAAAGTCCATAGAAGGCGAGGCGAAGCCGAGCCTTCTATGGACTTTACTGACCCCACAAATTTCTTTAAACAGTCAGTAACAAACCTAATAAGTGTTTTGTTTTGTCGAGGACCTACAGTTTGTTATGTAAACAAACATTTGTGTAAAAACTGAGTTCAAATAACGTTACGTCCGCCATGTTGCCCTATAAATTCTGACGCTTGCCTTTTAAAGAAATTTGTAAGGCAGCCACGTGACGCGTTTCATCCAATGACGTCGTGACATTCTAGCCCGAGGCAAAACAAACCGTAAATGTATAATGTACAGTAAGGTAAATAACCGGCTAACTTACCGATCGAAGTGATGAATATGAATTCCTCATCCATTTCTGCACCTTTCAATCGACAATCGACAGTCAATTAACAAATTGAACGATGATATGAAAGAACTTGAGACGGAAGTGGAAAGTGATAGGGGATATGTACATGTGTGTCTTAACTAGGCAATTAGTCTAGTTTTATTTTCTGTTAACCTACCACATTCGGTGTAAATATATGTATTAAATCATCCCCAAACATTTTCCACAGATTTTATAATTTTATTTGTCTCTGAACCCCCGATCATCAGCTGCATATAGTGGCGTGGTTTGTTTATGTATAAAAATGATGGTTCTTGATCCGCTTTTCGAGTAATCCTGAAGGTTGTTTAATCTGTTGATAGGAGAAAATCAGGGCTAAATAAGGTAAACAGCTAAACGTACTGTATGTATACACTTTCGAAAAATACCCAAATTCCGACACCTAAGAGTAACCCGGAGAATTTTTTTGTTCTCTGAAATGTTGTTGTATTATACCCATTAACTTTCCTTTCTTAAATTGATACTGTCGATTTTACAGAGTGTGATCCGATTTCCGAAGTTCGTTTCAAAAAAGCTTTGTTATATAAGTAAACGTCATGCAGTTAAATTTTAAAAGACATTTTTGCTATTATAACATTAAAATAGACAAGGGTATATAATGAATTTATCATTACAACAATAATTTGTTAGCACTTGTTCACTTGGTAACAAGTTACTGTTGTAATGATATATTTACATCTACCAAGCATAATTTCCTCTATTTCTTACGGAAACGTATAGTTAATTCATAGCTCTATAGAAACAACCAGACTGAAATCTACACGCCCTATTAATCGATTGGTCGAAATCTACAGCGGCTGAAAGTGACAGGACTTTCGCGGGTTATATATTTTTCCTGCAATGTCGGTACCTTCAAATCCCTAATGAATAACTAGAAGTGAAATTTTAGGCTATTGAATTCAGAATCATGTATGTAACTTATTTGATATGAATATATCATGATGTAAAGTGCTAATTTAAAAACTATCAAACTTACATGTAGGTGGTGTTGCGAGTGACTGAAAATCTTGTCATAAAAATTCCCCTGTACATAAAATATCTCAAATAGTAAACATTACAGGTGGATTTTGGTTGTCAAATTGCACAAAAGAACAACGTATGATTCCCGCAGATTAACACCTATATTTCATTTATACATATATATTAAGTTTTACTTTAATTACATGTGTTTTAATGCATTTTAATATTTTAGCAGTTGATAGCAAATTTTTTAGTAATAGAATTATATGACAATGCCAACAACCGATTTATTGTGTTTGTTGGTTGTTGTGGCACTACACATAATACACAAATGATTCGCTCTTCTGTAGGACGTATACAATCTTCTTCCGTGTCTTCAACTTGAACTTCCAAACTTATAATTTGAAGAAAAAAAATATACTGAATTATATTACTTGTATTGTTTCACCTATATTACATGTGTAGATAATTAATTCTTTTAGATTTGAAAAATACCGCACAGAATTGGTGGGGTAACCATACATCTCTTTAATCCCTCTAATCAACAATGAGTTCGTCAAACAATGGCAAATACGCAGATTATATGAATTTCTGTATCATAATTCTTATGCAAATGAAATTAATACTATACAATTTTAATCAGAATACTTAAAAAATCAACGACCAATCTCGCCTCACTAATTAATATGCAATAAGTAAGCGTATGCGAGACTGTCCGCGGAATTCCAAGGACGATTTATAAAGTAATGTCCCGATTTATACCTATCAAACATGTTCAGCAATCTGTAGAATGGCACAAATGAATAATGTGGTGTTTAAAAGTTTTACAAATGTCAGCATCAACGTGTGTGCAATTTTACGGTTGAAGGGTGTAAATATTGGTGATAATCAAGTTATGTTTCAATTAATAAATGTTAAACTTTATTTTTCAAATCAACACCGTCACGAAATATTTGACTGAAAAACTATTTTAATCGTGTTATTAAAAACAACCCAGTCTCTAAATATTCAAAACCAAAAAAACTCAACAGTTGTTATGATGTGAAATTCGATCATTCGGACTATTTTTAATTATTGTATAAAATAACTTTTTCGGACTTCGCGTTTATTGTTACAAAAACTTTTCCTCTATATCGACATCAGTTTTAGAAAACGCTCTAAATTCCACACAGCCTTAATCCCAACTGAGGCAGAGATGGACATCTTTTTAATTGACTTCTGTTTATGTTTATTGACACTTCGTCTTTTATCTTTTTTTGCACATGCTGCTAATTATAAATGTGATGATTTACTCAATAGCGGTTTGATGTTGATTCCTTACGTCTGCATTATGTTATGTTAATCTTTCATTGTGTTATTTCATTTTTCACTATATATAATTTTGAATTCTAAAATATTGTCAGTTGGAATTAGACTCTCGGTGCTGATGCATACCAAATTCATTTTAAAGATTATTCCATGCAAAGTCTGGATAAAAGTCTGAAACTATACCGCGTTTGGCTTTGTTGGAAGTTTAATGAGGTTGGGTCCGATAACAAGGATATGATCTCAAATATAATTCCTGTACGAGAAAAAGCGTCCCGTAATAAAATTATAGCTTTTTTACGATCAATACGATGATTTAGCGACCCAAGAAGTACACTATTCACAGAGTCATATCATCGTATTGATCTAAAAGAACAACAATAACTGTTCTATTTAAAAATTTAGCAACAAATACCAAGTAGTTACATACATATTAAACTGAGAATTATCAAGCAAAGAAAGCATTATCACATTTTTGTTTTAAGTCGAAGCAGAACACAATGAGCATTGCAACAGTTCATTGACCGAAAGAAATTAACACTGTTTAGGAAAATCATGCCAATGTAGTGTGGAATTTTTGCTCCCGTCTACGCTGCATATATTGAAAAAATAATTTATTCCTACAAATACGAGCTCAATGGGCTTTCGTAGTTTTCCATCTAAAAAAATTTGTTAAAAGATGTAGTACTAACCGAGACCTTTCATTCGGTATGAAGAAAAAGGGGCTGGCCCCTATTATTCGGGAGCGCATAAAGATGATTCAACATTAAATTCCCAAATGTTGTTATTGATATGTAGATTATTATTTTATTAAAACGACCCTCTTTGACTCTATTTTAGTTGGATTTCTTTTTCAAAACGGTGCTACTTTCATTATTTAGATGTAGTGCCAGACTCATGTAATTGATCGATAGCATCACTAGTCGCTAGCTGCCGCCCAGACGACAGTGCAGGTACTTGTAGAACTGAACGTACACAATTGTTTTAATGTCCAACTGTTTTACTGTAACAAAGGCATGACACAAAAATATTATCGTTTATTGAAAAACAAAATCGATAAAAAGGCATAAAAGATCATAGTTGCGAACACAATATTCACAATTTACAACAAACATAAATCCTCCACGATGAAGATGTTTGATTACATGAATAAAACATCTGAATATATACATGCATACAAAATATTGATGTTTGTGAAATATTAAAAAACACAACAAAAAACACAAACAAACAAAAAAACTCCAAAATATATTTCATTTTTTTTATGTACAAACGCTTTCATGATCAATTATAACTTCCTGTGACATCCGCTCTAATCATTATAATAATAACATGTATAATCATTTCAGGGTTTTAAAAGACCAAAATTAAACGAAGTAATTCTTAAAGAATGAATGATTAATTATAGTCGAATTTAACGAGGCCGGGTCTAATTTGTTCTGCCCTAGATTTTTGGATGAAACTTTTTACATTAATTTCTACTGATATAATTTTTATTTTAAGATTAAAAAATAAGACATTTACCACACCGTTTGTTTAGGGGGTCATCTCAAAGTTTGTTAATCTTTAACATAGGACCCTATGGGATTTTGCTTGAAATGTATCAATTTTGCATATTTTTTACATTTTTTCAAAACTTCTGCCCTATGGATTTCTTTTTCTGTTCTACATATTAAAGTTATTGCTGAAAGGCATCAAATGGTCAAATAAAAAAACCTTTTACCTCCTGGTTTGTTCCAGGGGTCTTATCAAAGTTGATTTTTGTATGCCAAATTTCCCAGATTCGTCAGATAATGTCTATTTTTTATTTGACAAAGGCAGAAAAGGTGATCTATATATAGTATTATTAAAACATTCAGACATATATAAGTAATAAAAAAATATATAACATCACATATTAAGGGTCATTAATATAAAATACATGGTTACTGTCTTGAAAAATATGAATTAAGCTATATTTAGGCGGGTTAAGAAAACGTAACAGAGGGCTAGGCTTGCTGAACCCTCTTCACGTTTTCTACCCGAGCCCAAATATAGCTTATACTTCGAGACATTTATGTTTATTCCACAATATAACATTATTTTTACGCATCAAACGAGATATGTTCAACAATTTTCGCTGAATATCTGCAGTTGAAACTATCACGCCATGGCGTCAACCAAGCAGAAAGATGACGTCACAATACAAATGAAACGCTGCGCGAAAGCGTGCGTACTCGTTCTGTACTCGGCCTCGTTAATTAAGGTACCTCACTACATCTACACTTATACTTTTTAGGATACGTCGTCACAAGATGGCGATTTAATCGTTTTGTTAAACTGTTTATATCGTTCAATTGGATTGTATATCATCGTGGCTCAGTGGTTAAAGTATTGGGCTAAATAAAAGATAAAAAAAAGTATTGGGCTTCTGAACCGCAGATCGTGCTTTCGAATCCGCCTGGAGTTTTTGTTCATGTTAACTGCATTTTATTTTTGAAAATGTAACTTATCATCCAAAATTGCACATATGTTTGCCTATTAGACTTAAATACTTCTTGTCCATTATGATATCTATCATAATCAAGTAAATTGCTGCTGATCTGAGAAAATATTTCACGGTGTAGTGAGTCACCTTTAATTCCATTATGTTCAGCTCACTTGTCTTTGTATTTGGTAATCATGATTTGTTGTGAAAGTCACACCCACAGAAACAAAATGTTTGCTTATACTTAGAGTTGATGAATACTCAAACACATCCTTAACAATGACCATAAAAAAAGTAAAAGTCATACTTTTGTAAAAATATACGCACAATATTTTATATACACTGCCCCAGAATTAGAGAACCATTGCCAAAGAATACACTTTTGACATCATAATAACAAAACAACAGTTTCAGGTTAGCCATATCCATTTGATTACAACAAAGCAGCATCTTCTGAGGAGGTTGACCACTTAGTGCTTAAACTCCTTTGCCGGGCTAGACTCATTTCGTCCATATAATGATAGTTTGTACATCTATCCAGCTCAACATGAGTGTCTCCCGCCATTTTGCTGTCATTTTTTATATTCAGCATCCTCTCTATTTCTTCTCTGATACGGTTAAATGTCGGTCGTTTGTCCGGATTCTCTTGCCAGCAGAACCTCATAAGCCGGTACCTTAAATAAGAAGCAAAACAGGATATATAGAAAACATGCGTTAAACAAAGATGAATGTTGGTGACCATTTTTGACTACATTGAACTATTTCAAAGAAAAAGCTCTGTAAAAGATATACTATAAATGCTCAAATGGTATACTTAGTAGCTAGAAAAAAAATATCATTTGTTTAACAATAGTTAATAGCTTAAAAACTGATGGCTTATCTGTTGACCATCGAGCCTTTATTATAATCATTCAAAACAATAATCAAGTTGGTTCATATCAATAAAACTTGTGTTGTGTAAAAAAAAAATTGTCCAAATCCGTAATGATAACAATTACAAAAACAAAGTATCCTAACACCACTGCTATGGTCATTTTTTGTTAACAAGACAAAAGATTAACACAAAGGTATCTCACAGGTACGGTTGGCAGTACTCTGGCCTTGGAAGACGACGTCCTGATTTTATATATGCACCTACATCCCAGTTATCAACCTCTGGGTATGGAATTGCTCCTCTTGTCATTAGTTCCCACAGAAGAACACCATAGGACCACTGTTATGAAAATCAATATGCTTGATATTGATATATTTGGCAATAGTGATTACTATACTAGACAATAAAATAATTTTCAATCACTTTTCTGTTTTCTGGACCTAATTAATAACAAAAACTTTGTAACATACGGATAAATAAAGCTTAAAAACGACATTAATTCAAAAATAAAGAACCATGTTCCAAAGTTCTGAGACTTTTAAACGCTTGGATCCTTCAGAAATCAAATACTTTGCCTCAGTGTAAGCACAAAATCGAAACTAAAGTTGTCACGGTTAGAATAAATGGTTTAATGTTTCAATAATACGTCACAAAATTAAGACAAAAAAGCAAACCTTCCAACTCTTATATATGTCATAGTGTTTTGTCTACATACCACGTCCGATTTGGCAGAATATTTTCCTTGTTCAAGACTTTCTGGGGCCATCCATTTTACAGGAAGTCGTTGTTTATTTTCACTGCTATAATATTCCTTTGAATAAACGTCTCTAGTTAAACCAAAGTCTGCAACCTTAACTGTAAAATTTACGTCCAACCTTTTACAAAGAAAAAGAAAAAAAAGAAATTATAACAGAAACTAAAACCGAAAACACAACCAAAACCCTACCCCCCCCCCCCTAAAAAAACTCAACCATACAAACACAAATAAAACCCACAAAAAATAAATTTAAAAATCAGCGAAGTACGGCTTTTATAAACATTATCAAATGTAAAGTTTTTATTTTAAAATGTTATATATGAGGAATATTTATTACTGTTACCATCTTAGACACATTTAATTGAAATGTATGTTGATATGTTTGAATACAGCTTAGTTTATCGATAGTCCTACATGCAATTCCTTGCAGCCAAATCTCGGTGTACAAATTTGTTATCTGCCATGTACTCCATACCCCTCGCGATGTGAAGACCATACGAGACCAAATGTTTTACCGTCGGCATCTAAAAGAATGCAAAGAGTTCTTTTACACAAAGCTGATTCATTCTTAATTCTAAAGTTAATTGAATCATCAGATCGATTGCAAACCAACGAGTAGAAAAACTTTCGCAAGTTATCTCTCTTTCATCAATGCTTTAGGAACCATTGTTTTGTAAAAAAAAAAAAAAAAAAGTTTAACATGTTTATTAAGCTCATTTAGCACGATTGTTGAAATATTACTCTTTAAGGCGAACCATTTTTTTAATAGTGTGTACTGGGCTGCGTTTTACAAAAGAACTTACGGCATAAGACCATAATAACGAATGCTAATTAATTATCAACTAATCAATGATTTATTCTTATGGCTGGAAAATACAGTTATGGGAATTTAAATATTTGTAAACAAATGGTTTTATGTCAATTTTGTTCTTTAAAGATCATTTTACGAGATTGTATATATTAACGACTTTGTCTTAAGTTCTTTTGTAAAATACAGCCCTGATGTTTATTTATGATGTGACGTCATAATTTTTTAACATTGTTGTACATTTTCAAATTTTCGATTTTAACTGTTTCTTATTGCATGACTTATGGGTCAGCGAAATACAAAACAAATTCAACAGAAAAAAACAACTCTTAAACAATTTGTAATAATACTTTTTAACTGTATTGTTTATTCCCCAGAACAAGGCGTCCCAAAAGTGTGATCGTCAGTGTTTACGAATTAACAATATCATAAAAAACATCATGCTGAAACACAGCAATGAAAATCGATGCCAACAAACCATAACTACTTAAACATCATGAATAATGTCAGTTGTGCAATCAAACTGTCTAACATTCATAAGACCTACATTATTCTCGTTCCGAATATAGGACAACAAAGAACCGTTCTGCATGAAGGGCAGGATGACCATTGGGAATTCCCCCTTGTCGAGTGTGATTCCGATGAGTGTGAGTACGTTAGGGTGGTTAAAATCCTTCATGATGAGAGCTTCATTTAGGAAAGCCGTCACATCTACATCGTTTGACCCTAAATCATGAAGAGCCATATTTAAGTAACATATGAATGCATGTTTACGATACCAGTTAATTTCTATCAGAGATTCTGCCAGAGAGTTTTTAAAATATTTATTTCCCTGTTATTTTTGTTTAATTTTTATACTTATTTTTAACTCTATACATGATACAAGAGTAAGTTAATATGATTCTCTGAAAATTCTTGTAAATAAATTGATTCCCTGCAAAAAGTGTGTCAGTTTGGAGAACTGATCCATAACTTTCGAAAACGTTTAACAACATAAGTTGTTATACGGAAATAATTCTAATTACTTTTGAAATAAAATATGTATTATTCATTTCAAATGATTTTCATTAATTATATTTGTAACGCCCTTTTTGATAAGCTATTCCAATTTTATCTGTATCGTATTACATAACTTGCGTATGTCGCAATACAGTGCACCTGAAAATTAATTAAATGTGTTTTGTGTACACTGAACATTAGAA
Source organism: Magallana gigas (assembly GCF_963853765.1). Taxonomy (NCBI): domain Eukaryota; kingdom Metazoa; phylum Mollusca; class Bivalvia; order Ostreida; family Ostreidae; genus Magallana; species Magallana gigas. Next base: position 47,991,514 of record NC_088856.1, read on the forward strand.
TTACATTTGTTTGTACATTTTCTTTTCTTTTTGATTTATTTTCTACGGGTATAATATAACAGAGTGTGTTTTTGAGAGAGTCACCAAGATTCCGATTTCCTTGAGCAAGCCTATGCCATCGGCTCCGTTTGGAGATCGGGAATCTTGCTGACTACCTTAATGGTACGTTTTCTTGTATACTTCATGTTTATTAAAGTAAACAATCCGGTAGTTACTTCATTAAGAATAAGCAAACTACCGTCGGTTGTCTGCATTTTAGAGTAGTTTTTTTAAATTCTAGAAATGGCAAAAGTGATCATGTATATAGATATTTGTAAACATATTGTTATCAGTCATTTTTACGATATGTTTTCTCCAAAAACTACTCTTAAACTCACTTATTATTGTTTTCACAGCGACAACGATTTCAAAGTTTTCTCCAGGTCTCTTTAAAAAGGCTTTATAAACACAGCCAAAATTTCCTTTAAAAAAACGAAAAAATAAGTTATTAGAATTAGCAGTCCATAATGTTATGTTCTTCTTCGACTATATAAACTGTTTAAGACACTTAAATTAAGTGTAGAGAACGCTTAGCTGATACTTAAAAACATATTTTATAAAGAGATAAAATAATCATACCTCTTCCTAAGTTAGAGCAATTGCGATCAAATCTTAAACAGTCGCCGTCAATGAGTAGGTTTTGTTTTTCAAGGACATGCACAGTGTCAGCGAAATCGCTCTGATTCACTCCATAGGGCACGTGATCTAGCAAATTCCCGTCAAAGTCACGTACATAATCTACAAAGTAATTTCATTTGACTTATGATTGGTTTATTTGTGTAGCTACCATTCCTATGGTATTCATTATGGTGATAAAATTAATCGATTAAACTAAAAAATATGTATTTGAATAAATAAATTAAGATTCGGTACAGTCCTTTTAAAGTGTATTACAGCAACATAAATTAAAGATAAAGGTTTAATCTGTGACTTTTGTTTTTTGTTTTGTTTTGTATTTTGTTTTTTGTTTTTTTTTTTTTTGGGGGGGGGGGGTTGCTTAGGCTCTACGTTTAGTGTTGCCTTGGATTAAGAAATTACTTAATTGTATAATTTCTTTTTGAAATTAAAGACTCTCATTACCGTTAAGTCTGGCACTGGTGCTGCTTTCCGGGTCGGGGTCAGGCATCAGACGCCTAGAGATCTGCTGCCCAGCAGAATCCGAATGAAAAACAACGGAGGACTCATGATGAATAATTCTCCGTTTGAATGGACCAATCCGATTTTTCTTCATGCATATAATACCAATCGTAAGCAAAACAAAGAAGAACAGTATCAAGACACTTGGAATCAGTGTCTTGTTTCCAGTTAAGTTAAGTCTTTCTTGGTGAATTAATGACAGGCGTCCAAGAGACATCCTTAAGTTTCCAATCAACACCTAATAATGAAAGCATACATATATCATTAAAATCATATTAACCATATCATTTTTTATTGGCTTTAATTTTAAAAAGAGCTTACTCATAGATATTTTGATTTAAGAATGCTTTGAACATTTGTGGACATGTTTTAATTTCAATTTTCAATTAAGTTGTGTTTCCTTGAGTACCCTTTGGTTATGCCAAATATTGAAACTTGTAACTACCGATCAGAATACATGAGATTTTTATCATATTAAATGTTTATCTTTACTTTAAACTGAAAACTTGATGAATATATAAAAGTTATCATTAATGTTTGCTCTTGTATCGGTCCATATACATCAGTATGTTGCATTAGTATTATTTCGTTATATGTCAAGCATCTTGACGAATATAAAAAGAAAAAAAAATAGGTTCCCGTGATTATTTTTATCTTACTTCCACATCAAAGGACAAATTGGTAACACTCGTCTTTGTTTTGTCCATCGTTACTGAAAGGTCACATCGTAACATTGAAGAATCTATATAAATAACTGGACAATCCATCTCATCAAGGGTAATTAGTATGTCTTCCCGTTTTAAACTTTGTAGATTGCTACCCTGTAATAAAAATGTTATATCATGGTTTTTACAACAATGTATTCTTAATGACAGTGACAATTGTTTTATTATTAATTATTTCATTCCGCATTCAAGTAGGTAATAATTGTAACATAATGTGCAATCATTGTCATATCATCAAATAAAGTTTACCTTAAGTTCAAGAAATCGTTTATCTTGAAGAACGTCACTTGAAAGTGATATATCAAGAGTTTCAATAAAAGGGTCTTCAAACACTCTGAGATAGAATGGTTCATTACGATGTTGGTCCTTCCAATAGAAATCATCGCCGTCAAAGAGGACAATAATTTCTACAAAGCTTCTAATCGAAGTGTTGGTGAGGTCTGGAGTCTTGCATATGATTTCAGTACCATTGAGGTGTGTACAAAACTGCAAAAGAGCATATATTGCTTCAAAATTGCATGTATGAACTTAAACAACAGATTTCAAGATTTAAAAAGCAGATTAAATTAAAAAACAAAATATCCCAACGAAGATGAATTATCCTCAGTTAAATCATTTTTCGATACACTTCTCTTAATGTTAAAGCCATGCCACATATTTTAAAGAGGCGTGGTCACGATCTTAGTATTTTTGATAGGCAACCGTAATTTGAGTGTCATTTGTTGAGTTATAAGCAAGTTACAAAGCTTGAAATTCTTCGCTATGTAAACAAAGCGTTTGTTTACATTTTGAACGTTGAAGTAAAAATTTCGGTTTTAAACCTAAAAATAAATATGTTAAACGTTAGAAGCTGTTTATCTATGCTTAAAATGAATAAAAAGATGGACAAATAAGATGGATTTTTTTAAACTGGTATATTGAACCTATGTAAACAAAAACAGGGCACGAGTCTTGTTTACATGTTAAAGAATTGTGAGCCCTGAATCTTGCTTATAACTCTTAGAATGACTCTCAAATTTAATTTGATCATTAGAAATGCATTTCTAAAGCATTGTAAATAATAAAAACGTAAGAATAAAATTTGACCAAAATCGTGACCATGCCCCTTTAAAGCAATTGACTATTTTATCTTATAATCTTTAATAGAACTTTTATTCGAGTGCGGAAAATAAGGCGATGTGGCAACAAAATTTTTACTTTATATCAGAGTACAGTGGGATTAAAAATTATTGTATTATTTACAAATACCAAAACAATGTAATAAATCCAGATAGTCCAAAAACAAAATCAAGATTTTATTCAATTTACTATCTCTAGCATACCCTTTCAATAAATGCCAATGAAATTGTAACAGGAAAACGAAAAAGTTACATCAGCTTACTCAGCAAATCTCACACGAAAACCGGTTTTAGTGTGGGAATCTGCTAAATAAGCTGAGTCAAGATGTATTCACAAGCAATTCCGAACAATCAACATATTGTCGTTCTATGTTTCGAATTTAAATTTGATATCATATACTTTTTTAATAGTCAACCGTCTTATTAGTATCATATCTTTACTAAGCATTTGAATTAACTATAAATGCATACGTCACTGAAATATAAACACATATTTAAAGCAAAACGGCATTGCATTGAAACATCTTAACATAAGCAATAGTTCTCTTATGAAACAGGAAGGGTCGTTTTTCAACTATTGTCAAGTACATATCTTATCGCATGCATAGTGCAAATTGAAAGCCATTACCGTGTCTTGGCTTACTGAAGAGTTTATTATGGTGCGAAGGACGTAAGTGGAAAAGGAGTCAAAGTGATATCCAACTATTTTAAAGTTCAGACCACCACTGTAAAAGATCAGATGCGAATAAAATATATCAAACAATAACAATTAGAAATGTGTCAATATAATATGATATCAATAGTTTCAAAATTCCCATACGTTGTAACTTTTACCTTATAGATAAAAGAATGAATTGTATCTCAGGCTGACTAGATTTTGATTACCGTATTATAGTATTTTTCCTTGAAATGTCCTTTATGACCGGATCAGGTCTATAGCAGAATGATTCGTTCACTACATCTGTCTGGAAATTGTCAATAGTCAGCTTAAATTGATGACAAAACGGACATGGTTTGGAGTGTTGAAAACCTTTGTCACCAGAACGTATTTCTACACACTCGATTGTCTTACAAATAATGGAGGTGGTATTCTTGCTGGGATAAGAAAAACAAATCAGACAGTATTATTCGCTGTATATTGACGAAATATTTCAATATTTATTTTCAACTTAGTAACACATTGGTGATAAATGTGAATGATAAAAACTTCTACCTTAACAGTCTACACATTGAAACATATGTATTGGATCCTACATCAAGATTATTCCCACTGATAGTTACAATAGTATTTCCATGCCGTGGACCAAATGTAGGACTTATCGAATATACATCAGGAACCTACCAACAAAAATTAATCGGAAAAATATTGATGTATTTTAACATTGAAACAAAACGAGTAGGGTAAGCAACATTTTCATTAGGACAACTAAAAAATCAACAAGTAAATGTATGAAAGGAAATGGAGAAAACATTGAAGGAAACACTAATGTTATAAGACAAACCTTGTATGCGAAATCATGCCTATCATTCTCAGACTTCCCGAAGACTTTGTAGCCGTATGTTGATGTTTGTTGTGCAGCCTCAACAACGACTTGTCCTCCGTTCGACATTTTGTCAACAGGAGGCGATGTGCACCAAATACTTTAAAATATATCACATGATACATTTTGATTTAAACTAAATCTTTAACGTGTTAAATTACATCGAGGTTATGGCAAAAATATAGGACCAAAAATGAGAAGTAAAAACCCATTTTTATTTAAAAACTGAACCATTCACCTTTAATCCAGTAGGTGAGTCACACATGCATCTGTTATTTTCGAACATGTAATAAGTTTTAATTATGTATTCTTACATTGTATCATTCCACGTAATATTTTCACAGACTATTGATCCAATGGTGACCTTCGGTGATGAATAATTTGTCTGCCCAAAATTTTCTCCAACAATCTTTATAATCGTTCCTCCTGCTGTTGGCCCATCATGAGGAATAACCTTGTAAAAGTATAATAGGCGATCGAAATTACTTAAAATTCCATATCTTTATACTCTGAAAAAATAACAATGTCAGTATCAGAAAATATAAAATAGTCATTCAAATTGTTAACTCAAATTTATTCTATCACAAATAACAGAGGAAAGGGGTTTTTTTTTAACTCTGTCAGTGGATCTAAATTCATGAAAGCCCTACATGTGAAGCTATTTCAATTTCGAGACGGAAATCCGTACCATTTGTGAAAAACTCTACCTTGTGTATAAATGGTGGACAGCTGTCGTTGTACCAAGTTGAGCTACACTCCTCCCTTTTTAAGCATTTATCTTTACACCAACCACAACCTAAAGGATCTCTATTTAAGACACAAGCACCACAGGTGGTGTGAATTCTGCATGAGGTAAGCGGGAACATCGAAACCTATTAAGTAATACAAAGTGATCCAGCAACACATAATTTAACACATTGAAATTGCCTTTCGTCTACAGTTTATTCATTTATGACAATTAATTACAGAGTTACATGTATAGTCAAAACATCAATATGTGGTCAATGTATTTTTACAAATTCGTTATAAAAAAAAAAGAATATAATTTTTACTTTATGTCCATTATTTTACTTTTAGTTCAAGTAAAAAATTATGTATAAACCTGCATGAAGTTTCGTATGTTTTACATTTAACATGTTTATTACCTTATTTCCATATAAAAAGTAAGCAATTTGGGCTCTGGAATCAATCTCAACATCCGGTTCGATTCTGACATTTCTATTTTTGGTCAGATCGTATTTTGCATATACAATAAATCTGTTGGAGGGCTGACTGTTAACCTAAACAATAATATTTTTTATTCTCTATTGAAATATTGCAAAAATAAAAATATTTTGGAAAATGATTATAAAACTAACAAAGCTCAGATTTGCATTTATATTTGATGCAAGGAATAACAAAAACTATCTTCCCCAAATCTTAAGTAAATGAAGATTCACCTTATTTGTAAATGGCTTTAAAAAAGAAGAAGCAAAATCACCTATTTTCTACTACAAATTATCGATTTATGTAAGATTTGTTTATTTTGCAGGTAATCGATTTTTAATTACTGTGGAATCATTCAAAAATTCGTGGGGGCCAGTTTTCGTGGATTGCTTAAATTTTACAGGTTCGTGAGGAGGTAATTTCGTATATTTTCTTTTACCTACAAAAGGGAATATGACTTTAAAGCCCTAATTTATTAATTCGGGGAGGACATTAATTCGTGGATGAGAGGTAACCATAAATTCCACAAAAATTGAGCAACCACGAAATCTAATGATTCCACAGTATATACTTTGATGAGTTTGTGGAAATGCAATATAATTAATGTAGTTTCCAAGTCTGAAAGTTGATTTCCATTAATAAAAACACCTAAAACCTTGTAAAGGAATCCATCACTTGATCCAATCCAGACAATGTCATCAACATGACCTTGCAATTTCTGCGGAAGTAAAGATGTTGCAATGGCCTTATCCATCTTAAAAACCACAGTAGATTTCGGTGTTACAGATTCAGTAGCTTCAACTCCATGAAGCCGATACAAACCACTGGTATTACAAATATTGCCTGCTGAAACCTTCAAGAAAATATTAAACATATTTAAAATTTTACTACCAGCAAACGTCACTGTTTACAGTAAGATCGTTTCAAAATTAAACACTACGAGTTCTATTCTTACCGACTGAGGTGTATCGCATTTTCTTTCACTAGAACAGTCAGACCATCGGGGTGGGGTATATCCGTCTTTATTAATATTGCTATAGCATATAATTATTGAGTTTTCAAATTGTCTTCTTATATCTTGCATGGAATATTTGCATACAACAGATGATGGTCGAACCTCTAATGACTGGTTTCCTATTCCAAATGCAACGTACAAATAGGACCTATTTGAGAAATACGCGACCGTAGCTATATTGTGTCCATCACATGATAATTTCAATTCGTTAAATGAACCCATATAGTTATCGTTTTGACATATTCTTGCTATTTTTGTCTCAAAATAATCTCTTCCTTTATCTTTTCTGACCTTCAAATACACCGTGTACACAAACTCATTTCCGTCTTGAAATCCGTAAACGAATTTTAGTCTTGAGTGAGATCGTTTTTCTTTGCAAACACCAAGATGCGAGTAATACGATTCGTAAGAAAATTCCGAATCCTCCAGCTTTTTGAACGAAAACTCGTCTTGTACTTTATCAATTCTTCCATCCCATGCAGTTCCAACCATATACACCCATGAATTTTCTCTATGAATTGGTATGAAAATAGACCCTTGATCACTTCCGAAAAAATTGCCTTCTTTAAAAGATAAAGGCTGAATTCCACTACCGTTCAGAAGACTACAATGTCCGTACTCCAGTGAACCACACACTATTGTCTTGTTCAAAGCTGGTACATACTCTAATAATTCTACCACGTTGTCTTGAAGAGTCACATTTGGACACGTCTTGATCTCAGATGGACTGCAGAATTTGCTGCTTTTCTTTGGACCAAAAACAAACTCGGCGGTTGTTTGAAAAGTTGAGTTCAGTTTTAAGACTATATTTTTCCCACCTACATATGTGGTACCACTTGTGGTGTCAATTACAATTTTGCGAAAATCCGACGACGGATGACTTGTTTCTATGGTTGTATAAAACGTTAGTAAGCTTTGAAAATTATTCAGCAAAACGAAAAACAGGAAGATGATCATACTGATTTCTTTCTGAAAGTTATAAGTAATGAGTGCGAATCAATAATTGGAATAAGAAGGTTAAAATTTAAACCAACATTTGGTTTAAAGCATGAACCCATTTTTATGATATAACTTATGTAATTACAGATTATTCTGATTATATTCCATGATACTGATATGAAATTGGCTAATATGTGGATCTTTAATTTTTTTTTTAAAAATGTGAATATAGAATCATGCATGAATTAACTAATAAAAGGATCTTTCTTTAAAGCTAAGTTTCTTCAAAGTTTATTAAAGTAAAGAAAATAGCACAACATTACCTCTTATATTCTGTATGAAAATTGGTCAGAAAAATACACAGGCTCATAATGCACTGGTCTAGAAAAAACATCGCCTCTGAAAAGAAGCAATGAATAATCTAAAAACAAAACACTTCAAACAATTTCAAGCATGAAAGATCCTTGGTTTTTAAAATGCTGTGATCGAGTTGTACATGAATTGATGAGGCAATCTTTTTTTACTTGCAAGCTCATACATCCAAATCCAAACTGAAGAACTAGCTATTTCCTTTTTAATGACATGTTAATGTTACATTTTGTGATTTTGTTTTTCCTAAATTACATACGTTTTAACATACACGTTAACAACACATACAAAGTCTAGTTTCTTTGAAGTTATGGGACACTACAATATAATTTAAATAGAAAATGACATAAAGTGCGTTATAATATAAAAATAATCTATTTCTTGGAGTAAAGTGCTCTTAATATCATTTTGAAGAAAATTCTCGCATACATTATATCGTATGTACCAAAAAAGCAATATGACTTGTACCCAAAAGTATTCATATGGTTGACTGACTATACATGTTCATATTTTACAAATTATACTTATTATGGTCATTTATATATGAAATTCATCTGATTACAATGTCAACTTCTTGAAAGTATGCTACAAGTTACATCAGAACGTTGTTTAGCTAGCGCAATTTTATAAACTGTTAACCGCCCGAAGTTTGTTATTTTATATAGAAATACGATAAATTAATTTCAGCTTGTAAATTATTTAATTTTTTTTAAATTCTGAAACAACTTACCAGCACCACTGTAAAGTGATTTTCCCCTTGTCAAGAGACATAGTTTTGTAACTGTTTGTCGAAAGGCACTCTGCTATTTCCGCACGATCAAGTTTGAAAAGTGGACACTCAACTAGTTTCAGAGAAGGAAGGAAAAACGAGCTCATCCTAACCAACACAGCCTGGTATCATTGTAGACAAAGATCTTTCCGGTACAAGGGCAGTGTTACAATAATAACTAGTCTGGCAATCTTGTTATTGCACATATCCTCTTCATATGGCGTAACAAAGTCATGCACTTATCAAGGGAAGCCCCAAGAGCATACTTCATCGACGTGAACTTAAAACTTCTTTATTTCATTATGGTCATAGATGCATGATCGCGTGTATCTGTAAAGCAATGCTTCAGATATTACTTTCCACTTAAACAATAATAAAAAAAAAATCAACGGATCAGTATTTTAATACGATTTTCAATCCAAATGTGAAAACGGACTTCGGAAAAGTTCATTTTTTCTCCTTTTTTCCTTATTTCTGTTCAACACTTCTTAAAAAGTGGAGGTTTTTTTTATATGTAAGTGTTATAAAGTGGCTGCCACAGCTGCCTCTTATGATTTACGACGTGCAAAGCGCCACTACAGATTTGTAACAGAATATACAAGCAAGATATTATGTTTGCTTATCTATTTCTTCCATAGAGTTTGGACAAAAAGAAAACCAAAAAAAAAAGTTATTATATTCAATTAATTTTCTTTTTTAATGATAAAGACATCCAATAGATACATGCATTTTTAATCTGCGATTTTAATTACTTTTAAAAGTCACTATTTGAAAGTAATAACAAGTATTAACCGCTGGGATTTTGATGTTATAAAAACAATGAAAACATTTGTAATGAAACAAATTTACTAATTTGCGTCCGTTTGTAGACACAGAGGTTGATGACTATGTTGAATTTAATCAGTTTTATCTTACTCAATTCGAAAGGCCAATATCAAAATACACATTGTGCTTGAATTCCTAGTGAAAAATATTTTACTAAACGCTCGGCCTTTGATGTAATGAACACAATGCAAATATCTAAAATAAAACAAATTGACTAGTTTCCGTCCGCTTGCAGAGACAAAGGTTAATGTTATAGTTGTAATATCATAATCAAAAATTAATCATCCTGATTATATATAAATATTCACATTGTTCCATTTCCGAAACACAAGCATTGTATTACATATTTTCCCATTGCTTTATTTCAGAAATTACAATTGTCAAAAGTAATTTTATTTACTTACATGTATAAGGAGGTTCATTAAACGTTTAACGAAATGATGACTCCCTTGTATAGTAGGCTCTTTTAAGATTCAGAGTGACATCCGAAACAAAACTTTTGGACGCAATGAAAATTTGATTTTTGAAGGAATTCTCGTTATCAAACATTTTTCTTATAATAAGAAGTAAATGACATTTTGACACAATAAAACAGGTCATATAACCAAATGATTCTATCAGTTTAATCAAATTTGACCTTCTCGTTTTTGCATAAAGGTCAGATCAAGGTCAAGGTCACTACCGTTTTTTTCAACTTAACGGATGATAAAAATGAATGTAGTTCTTTGCAGTCAAGAAGACATCTGTGTAAGATATAAAGATTCTTTACTTCAATAAAATGATAATTTATTAGAATGTCTATTAGCTTAAACTACTATACTGGAATAAATATTGAAACTGAAATTGATATTGCTTAGCCCGCATTTCCTCTAATTTTCTTAAATGTTGAAGATATTTTTATAATTTTCTTATGCTTCCAATAATAAAATATTTCTGATTTTTACTTATTATCAAGACTTTAAATGAATACAAAAACTGACAGAAAAGCTTATATATTGACCATCTAATAAGAGAGAAAAACTTATTTCCATACAAAGCAATGTATAGAATGGGCGCTTTAAAATGCTTATAAAAAGTAATTTGATAGGCAAATCTTATTTTAAAAACAAATTCTGAATCCCAAGTATCATATCATTAGTTTACATCAGTTAAAAAATCCAACATTAATGTTATTGTTTTTAAAAATGCTAAAACAGATTCATTTATCTGCAGCAATTCTGAATTGCGAAACATGTGATATTTTATTACGCCAATATTTCGCCAAAAATATAGTCCTTGTTAGATTCTAAACGTTGGTTTCTATTTCTATGCTAGACTGTAGGATAGTAAATAAGAAAGAAAAATATACCATTTCGATTTCCTTTTATAATAATTTAATTTTCAAATTTACGTTTGACAAGTCGAAAACCATAAATTGATAAAAGACTCCTTTCTTAATTATCAACGAGTTTTTCCTATGTATTTAGTTGTGATAATAAAATGAAGTACATGTTTGATGTAGTTGAATACTGCTATCGTACTAGTTGGGTTTTATTTGCTTTGTAAAGCATTTCCTTGCAAATGTAAGTCGAAAAAAGACAGTTGTTATGAAGTATGATTTGACAAGATTAGTCGGGTGCGGACCAGAGTAATATCAAAAGACTACATGTAATAGGATTATTGTGATAGCCATTCCCTTTATATTGTTTTATAAAAAAATGAATCTAAGACGATACTATCCAAAGATTTGTAAAACTGGGAAGGGGGGGGGTTGACCATATCAAATATAGTCTTTACTTGAATTTAGAGTTATTTATATGCTATAATTTTGGCCATTTTAAAATAAAGTCACTATTTTTACAAGGAGAGAGATTTACAATAATCATGATAACCGAATTCCTATTATCAGTAGCGTTAATAGTCGTAAATATATCGTCAAAAAAATAAATTACTAATAAAGAATTAATAAAATATCCATATACATATACTTTTCATTCTGCCCAAAATCAGAAAGACAAATTAAAGGGAAACAACTCTGATCAATTTTTCAATTTTAACATAAAAAAAAGTATCTTTCTTTTAGAATAAAATATTAAAATACACAATTATTAATCACACCAATTTATGGAATTGAATCGGGTTCAAAAAACTATTCAATAATCTTCTTTTCATGATGTTTATTGATCTGAATATGAAATATATATCAAAATAAATGTTCGTTACATATATATGTCCTATTCACAATATAAAACATTTAAATATTTACTACAACTATATATTATGCTGAATTTACCAAACTTTTCCATCAGATTTATCTACATCTGAAATAATGAAAAATGCACTTTTACCTATCCGACTTATCTGCATCTGATATATACTGTATATACAAAGTTATTTCTTCTAAATTTTTAATCCTGGTAATTCATATTATAAACTCAAATTTCTATAATGTAAATAAATGGTTAAAATAGAAATTTACATTGTCTGGATGTCTTCAGGTTTTCAGAACGAAATATTTAGCAAAATCATGAAACATAGACCTCTCTGTACAAATTCTAAGGGTGGTCTAGCTGAATACTGTTCACAAGACAATGAAAACTCTTCACCGATGAAACCAAAAAATTTTAAATACCAACCAATGAATATAAAATGTTGGAATGTGTGTTTCTGGAACTAAAGGATAAGGAGAACCCTAACTTAATACCTTGTTAGTAAAATAAAGAATTAGAAATTATTTCAATTTAATTTGAAAAACGTTTATTTATTTCCATTTGTGTTTTTTAATCTATTACTTTTTAATTAAAAACACATCTACTACTACGTAACAATACGTATGAAAAACGTCAAAGAGCATGCGACCCAATGTAAGATGGTAATTGCTGACAAGGTCGTTGTATAGACCATAGAATTTACGAAAAAGATTACTTCAATCGAGACTATTGGTGTTTTATCAACTTGTTAGTCAGTAGTTTTCCTTGCCCGCAGAAACTGTTCTATTTTTTTTTTTATTTAAAATCTTATTTTTTACAATATAATTTTAATATTATTATATCGTTATAATATTAGTTATTTTATCATGGGACTACCATGGCCATGTTTTGATATGGTATCATACTCGTATCATACAATCCACCGGAACATGCATTATCCATTATCAAGAATTTTAACTGTTTAGTATTTGCAATGTATTTGCCCACAACTGTCAGAATTGGAAATACATATATACATGTACTGTGGCTTAAAAGTGCCATAAAATAGTAATCAAGTTTTGTAGTTTCTATGACACGCTTCCCTTAATGAAAATAATTGCTTCACCACAAATAATTTCTTTACATCATTTGTCTGCATCAATTTACATTAGCATTTCAAAGAGAAGGACGTGATGGAATAAACTTTACTCTTTTCTGGGAAAACAAATAGTAAAACAAAGTTACAAAAAGAACCAAACTCATCTCATTTGCATCTCAGTACTTTCCAGACCAGTTCAAAAGTCCAAAATGTTGATTGTTATATTTTTTTTTAGATTAAAATAATACAAACATTTCCTCATTATCCTCTCCTGCCAAGATATATTATGATCACTGTCTCTTTTCAATGGAAAGAAAATTAAACCGTTGTGTAAAAAAATATTCTTTGCGTAAATATTTTCTTCCTATTCAATCAGCTTTAAAAATGCAATACATTTTTTGTAACAAGCATAAACTTTTTAGTGAGGAAATATCAAAGAAAAATAACTCTTAACATTCTAATCTACTTCCATAAATGAAAAAAAAATAATTATCCTGACTAAAAAATCACATCTTTATTACGTTTTTTGATATGATTTTACTATTTATGGCACTTTTTATAATGTTGATGTGTGTCTGATATTTCAAATTTTAAGCTGTGATAGTTAAGTATTGCCTTTTCTGTTCGCCGTGTGAAATTTCTACATATGATTTTTCGAAATAAAAATTATATATGAAAAAAACAAGCAGTACTTCATGCCTTTTATTTGGGTCTACAATCATGTCAAAGAACTGGGTACGCTAAGCATAACAAATCGGCCCTGTCGAAATGTGAAAAATCAAACACATGATATCTTTAATGTTCTTTTATGTTCGCAGGAATAATTCATGTAGGACACCCCCTGTATGAAAATAACTTCCGTTTGCTAAAATTCACGTGCGTTTTGGTAATTGTAAACTCCGAAACAGGACAATGTATACGGATTTTGTCAAACATATAAAATTTTGTAATGTTTGATCTGAAATTTCTACAAGGCCGCATTCGAGTACATACACCAAAATTTCAGAATAGCACAATATTAGACTGCTTATTAACATGAAAACGGAAAAAATTATGTACAAGACTGCGGCCACTTTCGTTTTTTAATTTTTTCTATTTTCAAGATGAACAAAAAAAAAATGGATGTTTTCATTGGTCAGCTAAGACGTAAGATGAGTTTCTTGATTATGACCATGCCTTAATAAATACTTACATGTAAAAATCGACTTATGTTGATAATAGAAAAATAAAACGGTTCCATGGAGAAATCGGAGTATTTTAATTAGTTTATTAGTCCTTAGACACAGTGTATTTGAATTACTCAAAATTTCATACCGTGAATTGCAGATAAAATGGTCAACGTTGTTTTTTTAGTAAAAACAACTATACAATACTGATTTCATGATGGATATAAGAAGAAATATCATTTTGAAAAACCTAAACATTTCTTATAATTTGCTATTTAATGAATATGAAGTAATCTGTGTGCCTTTGTACTCTATATAAATGACGTAGCAAGTGTAAACAAATGACGTCATAAAGAAGCTGAGAGAGAGACAGAGAGAGAGAGGAAAAAAGAGAGGTTGTACAGATACGTCGATAATAATCATTTAAACAAAATCATATATTGTGAAACTGATACAACGATATGTTAAAAAATTCATTATGTAAGTTATCTAAAAGACATATACACTATAGAGTTAACTATAATCAAAATTCCAAGAACTCTTATCAGTTTGCTGCATTTCTCAATAAACATGCATTTTTTTGGCAAAATGTATAGAACAATGAATTACAGACATGAGACAGCGCAAACTTTGACATTCTCCAATAAACATACATTATTTAGAGAAAATGTGCATGAAACAAACATTTTGGTATGACCCTTTTGACTGCCATGAAGATCTTATACAAATGGTTTCAAATTTTCTATGAATCGAATTATCATATTTTATAGATACTGTGTTAAAAATTTTGTTTACATTGTAAATGAACTTTCTCAATGTTTACACTAGATATATTAATTTTGGATTCATAACATTTTTTGAGTGCATTATCTAAATCATGTTCGGCACTTTTAAGTTGATACTAATCCTTTAAATCAATTTATATGGGAATAAACAATCAATACGATGTAAATCCTGATTTAAAAATAACGCCGTATTTAATTTAGCACAAAACAAGGAAAATTGAGCGATTGATTTCTAACAATGTATAAAGTTTTCTATCGGAAATGTATTATTGATTAATCTATATAAACTTAAGATTGACAAGAAACAGATAAACACAAGTGTCAAAAAATCAGCCGCAAAGCATATCATTTTTCTACACAATGGTTGTTCCCTTCAGAAATACGTAACTATATTGTAAACTTAAACAAGATTTACCCTTTTCCGCCCTATGCAATATGTTCCGAAAATCCTTGTGTTATGAATCCTCGGATTAGCAAAGGATTTGCTAAAAATTGAATACACGTCACGGTTGTTATTACACATCCCTTTTATTTTAATTATCGGCTATTATGAAAATAGAATTTGGTATGCATTGTTCAATTTTGATGTCCGAGTACGTCTTCAAAAGTTACGTCAACGTCAACTTGGTATACATACAGCTAAGGCAAAGACAGTGACAGGGAAATTTATAAGAGACAGGCATATACATGTAGACATGGAGCGATTGGTTACGATATTCATTAATCACCTGATATTTTTTATTCTTTGGTTATAACTTTTGTTCACATGAGTCACTCAAGTGACCTGTTGTTGTCTGTTTTTGTATCGTCGTTCATAGTACGTCCCTCATTGTTTGGCGGTCGTAAACGTTTGAGCATTTTTAGCTTATTCCTACAACGACTAAACTAATTTCAACCAAATTTGGTATATAAAGGTAAAGAGGAGTAAAAATTGTAAAATTGGAGATGTTTTATTGCCTTTGTTTAATATATAAACCTTTTGTTTTATTTGCTTATGTCAGAACATTCAAAGTGTTTAGGTTTTGATTTTTTTAATCTGTGATATCAGCTGTTGAACTTCGTATTTTTTTCTTTTGCCAAATATTGCATAAATCAAACACATTCGTCTGGATACCTCCTCTCAGATTTTTATATTAGAAAGTTCTTAATTTAATTATAAATTGAATATTTATCAGAGAAAATGCAAGACAGAGAACCATTTGAATCATTTCTCTATCGTCTAACCTGCAATTCTATGTGAAGTTTAACCTTGATAGGAATCAGGGAACAAAAACAGAACAATTTCAGTGATTAATGCGATTTTTTTTTCCCCAAAAATACAACAAAATGAAAAAGATAAGAATAAAAATTCTATTTCGTGTATATTTCCAGCTCTGCAATATTGAGGACATTCCTTGATCCATGGATAATTCTCAATCGAACATAGCGAGCATTAGTCGGGTCATCACATAAAATCTCCACCACCTCTTGCGTCATAGCTGGTCCTTTGTAAAATCCGCGTTGTATGTAAGAGCTGCTATTGGCCACTTCAACGGCAACGTCATGGAATCTCTCACCTGTATTTAATTTTTTTTAAGTTGGCTTTGATTTCAATAAAAGTACACAAATATCTTTTTTTTAAACTGGTCATAAAGGCATAAATGTAATTGCATTCCTAACAATTGTAACAAGTTTATTTCCTTCTTAAATTTGTTATTGTGTTTCCTTTATAGTTAGTTTCGTGGTTGTTATTTTCTTTTTAAAGGCATACTAGACTTTGACCCGTGCGTGCACGGATTGACATTGCATATCGGACATTTACGAAATAGGTACATCGACACACCTTATTATTGACATTTACATAACAAAGCTATAAGCCTACAATAATGCTATTAATTTCACTACACTTTCTTTAGTTTGAATAATCTGTGTCTCGGGGAAGGCCCTCACAACAATTTGAATGCCTCCCTAATACCCATAATGTAGCAGAAAATTGCAGAATCGCTCGGGAACGATTTTGGAGAAAGTTAATGAAGTTGCCTTGAAAATTACAATCAAATTCATCACAACAAACCTTTTTGAGACTGCAATTACCTTTCAACTAAAAAATTTAATCCATAGAATGGAAGAATTCAACACCTTTTCACCAACGTACACATTTTTCTTTGTACAACTGGGTCCGTAGGATATTATTCATTTTTACGATAAAACATATTCTATTATTACTCTCCTAACAAATATAATGTAACTTTTTTGCATGTGATCAAATATTTTTTGTCATCACAAAGACAAAAGTAAGTAATTAGTTGAAATGTATAATTGTTATTTTATACTTTCTGTCATAAGAAATCATTAATATATATGAACATATATATATAGCAAAAGTCCAATGAAAATTTACCCGTATTTGTATTATCATTTCTGAGTTTATTCATGCAGATGTGATATTGTGAGAACATAAACTAAAGATCCCGTTAGCGAGAATGTATTGCGCAAGCGCAAAATTGTAAAACCCAAACAATTTCCAGGATTTTTTGAGGAATTGTTGTTGATTATCAATTAGCAAAGCTTAACTGAGAAAAAACAAACAAACTGGAAATCTTCAAGTACCAATAATGTTTAAAACATATAAAATGGAAGACATTATTCTTTAGAGTTCTCGGTATTAAAGACCGAAAATTCGAGTCTTTTATTTTAATATAGTAGTATAGATTTATTAAATCACGATTTCAATATATACTATGCAGTATTTTGAGTTTAAAAATTGTTTGACTAAGTATTAAATCTAAATAAACCAAAGATGAAGTATACCTAGGCCGTCCATTCTAACATATATGCGTAGATATATAACTGTTGTTACATCTTTCAAGTCAACCATAATCCATGGGGATGTTTCATTTGCTGAATGAAATATCTTTATTCCTCCACTTTGGAAAATACTATCTGTGGCATATTTTGGTGACCAATCATGGTAAGCATTACCGTAAACTGAGGAACTTGTGATGGTCTTCTTGGGTGCTGAATTCTTCGTCGATTCGATCTCTTAATTACAATACGATAAAGACATCGTTAGTAAAATCAACAATGTAAAACAACAGACTGAATAAAATCAATGCTTTTCGAAGAAAAACACCTTCGTGTCATCTTTCAATTGACGTAGTTTATAAATGTCAGCCGTTATATACTCGAAAGAAAACTTTTGTCATTGATTGTTTATAAAGTTGAATACAGTAAAACTCGTTTAGTACGAGCATGGATGTAGCAAAATTTCGGATACAGCGTAGTTTTGTTTTGAGAACCAGGGAAAATTCTTATCAAATCTTTGCAAAATTTTACGGTTACAAAGAAATTCGGACATAAAGAATTTACGGATACAGCGAACTGATTTTGAAACCCGTAGAGGTGATTTGTAACAAAATTGAACACTTTTATAACGAATTTCTTTACAGTTCAAAGAGTTTGCATTACTATTTAACATAAAAGTTTGAATTAATTTATTTTGACATAAATTCTTCAATTCACAATCCTATAATTAAAGGTATCAAAAGAATGTTTTTTTCATTCTTACCTCGATTAGCAAAAATTGTAGTCTGGTGAAAAATACATATTAAAAGTGAATTCACTATATTTATAATTACGAAATCGTTATACGATGTAACGAGTTACGGATATAACGAAGGAAATCCATTAATTGGTAGATTTTGTTATCCAAAAGTTTACCGAGGAACTATAATTCGGATTTTCTTCAAAAAGCAAGAAACATCTTTTTATTTTTTGGCAACGAAAAAATATAAGAAATTTTATTCACGGTGATTAACATTTCACATATATTTTTCTATTGAATGATTTAAAAATTTGACAGTTCAGAAATATAAATAAATTTTGGAGAAAATTTGGCGAGGAAGTTAAAAAAGATAGTAAGTATAAGACTTTTATTTTTAAATATGGCCTGATGTCTAACACAGTGTTAGCAAACAAACTAACACCTTTAACTGCAAGTCCTACGTCATTTTATTGCTTCTAGGGGCGTTTTACTAATGGCGTTTAAAACGCATAGACTCTCATATAAAAATCAATTTAAATCGCATTAAACAATATGTTGTACATAAAAATATGTTTAATCAATGAAATTTTCAAATTATTTATCATACTTAGAAAAATCTAATAAAAACCTACCGTATTTACGCCACTCATTATTTCCATCGGACACACCAGTCCTAAAAATGAACGTACAATTCCATCGACAGTGGTTTTTATCCGCCTCAAAGAAAAAGGTAACATCATTTGTTTCTCGTCCAAGTGCCGCGCATGATAAAAAACTCGCAACTTTTTGTTCAGTACAAATTGCCAAAAAATCCGGATATGTTGTCCTCATTCGATACCATTGTTGTGCCATATTATTCACCAAGAGACAAATTAATAGGAAATTTGTCTTAATTCCTACCATTCTTCAGAAGTATAAAAATAACTATTACTACTTAAATGTTGGGGTTAAAGCTGAACACCGCTCGTAAATAGGCACCGTCATAGAGATACCTGGTATATAAACCCTTCGATTTCGTTACACCCGATTGCACACCTGAACCTCGTGGCCGACATGTAGTATTCCTTACGTGGTCTTTAGATTTTATGCATTTTTTTCTTATCTTATGTTCATTTTCTGTTCGTAAATAATGCATTTACCAATTTATTTGATGTTAGTATTCTCCTGGCTTCAAAAAGTGCGTAAAATTTGATAATTTCATCGCGACCGGGTAACACGGCGAGGCAAAATGTACGTCCACACAGGTGAGACCTCTACAGCGAAGTACTTCGAACTGTTTAGAGGTCTGTCCCTTATATAAGGGTTGTAGGGACAGCAGTAGTGATTAAAGAGAAATTTGGCGGACAGTGCCTATTTACGAGCGGTGTTCAGCTTTAATAATGCGTTGGTAATATAACGAACTCTTACAACACATCATATGTAAGGAAGTTTAATGATTAACTTTATCTGTTGAACAATCTAGAATATTGACTCCATTCTCTGTATTTATAAATTATGCATTATCTTTGATGATGCACTATATATGAAAGTACCATGGTTAATCTTTCATAATTCTATTTTCAATAAAACGTTAGATTTAAATTTCAGAATCAAGATTTTTAAATGAAAAAGACAGGGAAATACTTCATTTGGAATTGTTTAATACGAAATTTTAAATGTGGAAACTTTATAGTTAATTCTAAAATCCTGTCATATAAACGTGGTCGTTATTGATTTAAAATATTTGCGTTTGGGGCAGGTATTTGACCATAATGCTCATAATCCTTTCATATTATGATCAAAGATGATTACGTTTGTTAACCTACAGGTCACGGCCTTTTTTTTTGAGACCACGAAAGCTAATTTCTTTTAAGGGAAAAAATTGGGGGGAAAAAGACATCAAATATACTCGACAATATAATAACTTTAACCAAATGGGGAGCAATATAATAGATATACTAATTTCATTTTTTTATTTTCAAGACGGATAAAAGCTAGATTTTTGTTTTTCGGAAAACAGTTTTTTTGTTTTCTAAAAATGATGTGTTTTATTTAATTAGTTGAATTAACACTGTCGTTTTGAAAAAAAAAATGTCTAAATTGTTTTAAGGACGATATCTCAAATTCACGTCAATGGCCTATTTAACGTGGTGAATGATAAGATATGTGTTTTTATTTTTAAACAATTACATTGTGTGAATGAATTTGCCATTTATTGAACAATGTGAATAGGTTGGGTCATTTGACTTTGTTATTATTACTTATGTCCGATGATATATTTTCCCCAATAACAACAACAATCGTTTTCGTTTAAAAACCTGTAGATTCAATAAATAAAAGAATAATCCAATTGATGTATGGGCACAAAATGAATTGGCAATGCTAATGTGACGAAACAAAAACAACCTTTCATCACTTGTTTCCTTATAACAATTGTTAAGCAAACCAAAAGAAGTCGCTTGTTTTTTTTTTTTATCTAAAATCTGATTAATATAAATAATTCAAGGAAAAAGACAAACAAGAATAAAATAATAGAGAATAATACATCCTTTTTGTGATCGGCTTCGGCCGATCACTATTGTGTCCATATGAGGCAGCCGGCAAATGCTTCCATGTGCGCACACATTCCACTTGCATAAGTAGTTCTTATAAAAACTTGAAGTTTGGCTTAGTATTTATATAACATTTTACTCAGTTTTATTTCAATTCATTTACCTTAAGAGATGCAAACATACATGTAATACAGTTCGACCTGTTAATTCGAGAATGCACATTTTTGTCTCACGCGTAAGAATTTCGATCGAAAGTTTCATTCAGTAATGCAGTTGACCTCGATGAACTGACCTCAATCATAAGAAGATGCTCCATGAACTGACCTCGATCTATTGGTGTTGCATAATAGTAGCTAGGAAGACAGCTTGATTTATAAAGAAGGTTACGTTATAATGCGACCTCAATAGCAAGTTATGATAGCATTCAATGTTTTTCAGTCGCATTAAATTATTTTAATACAACTCTTTCTTTGTATACGTGTTAATGCTCTTTTCATGGGCGTCGGAACCGGGGGGGAGGGGGGGGGGGGGCTTTTTTTGCTAACCAATATGAACATAGCATCATAGAGGGTTCAGCCCCCCCCCCCCCCGTTTTCTCGCAGCAAAGATAAGATATTTGTTCCTAAATTTACCTTAAAAGATTGAGAAGTTGGAGTTATAGGCATATTAGAGCCCCCCCCCCCCCCCCCTTCCACGGATTACGAATTACATGATTCGGGGGGGGGGGGGGGGGCAATTTCTGGTAGGTAAGATTTTTTTGGGGGGGGAGTATAGAAGTATAGGTATACTCCACCCCCCCCCCCTCCCCACGGATTAAGATTTCCATGATTTTGGGAATTATCTTTTTACCCTCAATATTTCTGAAGATTAGTATAGCCCCCCCCCCCCCCTTTCAATTTGCTTCCGACGCCAGTGCTTTTAGATCCCTACTCAGTATTCTGAAGAAGATACATAAAATTAACATTTAATAATTACGTTAAAGATATAAAACTAGACAACGAGTTTACGAACGGCTTTCCCCAAATTTATTTCAAAATTAAATTTGTTGACAGTTTATAATGATGAAATTATGGTGTACAGATTCAAAATATTCTATATGTTTTAAAAATAAAGTACTTTTTAAATTATTTTACATCAAACTGATCATGTTGAATGCTTCTTGCTATCAATATATCATTATTGCCGATCATTCCTTTAAAAGGAATACTTGTTTCCATATTACACCCTGTATCAGCCCTAGACTTCAATATCAGCCAGAGGGTCGAAGGACCAAGGGTTGATATTGGTCAAGGGCCGATAGTATGTAGTATGGAAAGTGGTAAAAATTATTTCATTTATTACAAACTTTGTAATAACACATCGAAGACAGTTCCCATGTCTTAATTTGATGAAAACGTAGTAACGCGTGAATTACGTCAGAGAATGCTTTGTGACGTATGGATCATTGCCTTGAATTTTTACCTACATGTTATTTTAAGGTCAAGATCTAGAAAATGATTCCAGAGTGTATTTTTTGTGCTAGTACCATTACATGTATGACGTCATAATTGATTTGATGAATCTTTTCCCGTTTTTTACGGCTTTAAAGGAATTACGTAGAAAATAAAACAATATTTCGACATTCTATATTTAATCACGGGAAAATTAATCCCGGTACCTATATTCAATTTGACATCATTTGAAAGAGGAGATCAAGAGCTTGTTTAATGTAGTTTTTGGAGAGACTGAAGGCATTCTAAATTTATTCCATTAGTAAGAAATAGACAAAACTCCGATATTTGTTAGTTATATCCTTCATATTTCATGAAAATGGCTGTTTAAAAAATGATTTTTCATTGTGTTTACCAAAACCTCAGCTCCGATACACTCTATGAAACAAAGATATTGTAATGAAGCATCATTAAAAGAATTTATATCTTGAATTTCATAAACAGGTAGGCATCTTTTATTTACTAGATCTTGACTTTAAGTGGAAAAAATAAGAAAGGTTCCTAAGGGACTGCTATACTGATCCGTATCAGCCCTGCACATCAATATCTGCCCTGAAGAATCCGTTTCAACTTCTAGGCCTGCTGCAGGTATTATAATGTTTGCTGTATCGCATGTTATGCCATGTACATGTATTTATTACTGAGTATGTAATAAATAAGGGATATTTATATTTTGTGATTTTATATTTGCTTTATCCAACGAGTTAAAATGGAGTATATATTCGCGAGGCTTGCCGAGCGAATATAACCATTTCAACAGTTAACATGTTTTGGTCAGTTTTGAAAAGACAAAAACTACTTGTGATATCATAATACAATAATAAAATAAAAAATAAATGATTTTCATATGTGTAAAAGCTTTATTTTGTTTGACAAATCAATAATCACAATATAACATTTACGGCAAAATGACGGTTGCTCAAAATATGTAAGCCTTCTGTCTTGGGGATCCAAATGAGTGTCAGCTCAAACTTAGTGATGACAAGTACAGTATTTCTTTCTCAAGCGGTTTTATTAAAGCGTGATCGTATAGTTAAACAATTAAAAGCAGCCCGAATCAAGAGTCTAAGAATCTCTATAAGCGGAATCTATCTAACATCATTTCACCTGGGGTATATATAACATTTTTCTTATGATGGACAGTTCTGACTAGTTCGGCCCATTTACGACGATCATGAGTGAACATTTAGTGTTCAAATTTAAGATTAATATTTTATTTCTAAATAAAGTAACAAAACTGTCAAAACTGCCAATCAGAGAGTACGGATGCAGGATTTTAGTCTCCGAATCCTGAGTCTCGGAGTCCCCAACCTAGGTATGAGGCATCACTTACTCATAATACGTTCATTCATACATGGCATAAAAGGTTACAAAGGTTAATATATAGAATACACAATACATGACTCAGTACAGAGTACCAGAGCTATCGTTGCAGACACAGAATCGCCAAATATGACATTTATACACTCTTAATTGGGATATTATCATGCCCGTATTATTCACCTGGTTTCATAACATCATTTAGGAATACTACGCAGTGCTGCAAGAGTCACATAGTTCATTCTGTTAGTTATCATTAACACCATTCAGTGTGCAGTACCTAGGCACACATAAATATCATAGTGACCATTATGTAAAACTAGCAATTCAAGGTCATAGCATGGCTATATGTTTACATATGTGTTTTGATAACATATACTGTATAGAGGGTTTTTTTTTGCCCGGTGTAATTTTCGCCCTTCTACAGTTTTGTCTCGTCTTGAATTCAACCAGACTCAGTTCTGTTTAAAAAGAGATAATTTGAAATATCATAATGTGCCCAGTCTTAAGTTCTCCCGCTTACAACGAGAGCGAAGGGGGCGAAAATAAAACGGGAACCAATACTTCCATGTATACAGTATATTTAACTTAATTTGTGTATATTTCAAGTTCTGCAATATTGAAATAATTGTCAGTTCCTTTGATGATTCTCAGTCGAACATAACGAGCGATAGTCGGGTATTCACAGAGGATCTCCACTACCTCACTGGTCATCGCTGGTCCTTTGTAAAATCCGCGCTGTTCGTAGTTGCTACTGTTTGTCACTTCCACAGCAACGTCATGGAATCTTTTACCTTTTTAGAGTTTAGTAAAGAGTATTTGATTAAAAAATACCATGAACCAAGTCATAAAAAATAGACAGAACTTTAGGCAAAAGCTCTGAAACTTAAGGGAGTTCTAAACTAAATTCAATTGCTGAAATGAAAGCTCCGTTTGTTAAAACTATTTTAAAAGAAAAAAACATTATAAATCAGCTATTTATTTTGAAGTATTGTGTCACTGCTACGAATACAAATTCTTTATAAGCATATTTTTGAGAAACTTTGCTTAATTACATCAGCAAAAAAAGTTTCAATTTTGATAAACAATGTCTTTGTTGCCATTTCAAAACAATAACAGTATTTTTAAAAAATCACAATGGATTTTATGTAATTATATAAACTTTACGCCATCTGATCCCTGATTTACATCTTTATTTACCAAAGCATTAAGGCAAAGTACCAAATCATAAAATATGAAGAAAATCGATTCCTATGCGTGACGACCGAATTTTGATATTTACATAGATTTTATCTTTCATTGTCTGTATTACGTGTGATGTTTACCATCTTCTGTTTACTGCTCTATCAACGTACTGCACAGATATATGCTTTAATTTCCTTATTAAACGCGAATAATACATATTTACGTAAAATAGCTACAAGAATTTTTCGTGAATTTTTAAATCCAATTTTGATTTTTTCAGAAAGTTTTCAGCTATATGAAATCTTGAGAAAAACTGGTGCTCGTGATTTTATATTTTTGTGATTTTATGCAAACCATGGATTCCCGGAATTAAGTACTTGCGTGGAAAAAGAAAATCACAGTAGAGGTCCACAAACACAATACCAATACAAACAGTTACATGAAGTAATACTCTATTTTATCGACAGTAAGTTTTTCAATTGGACAATTCAATATTGAGAATAAAAAATATTGAAATAATCTGGTTAAAAAATAAATGCTTATTCTACGTGCATGCATTCCTACCTCCACTGTCCATTCTCATGAATACACGTAGAAAGAATACTGTCAATGATTCTAGCAAATCAACCTTGATCCATGGAGAATGTTCCTTTGCTGAATGAAGTATACTGATACCTCCACTTTGAAACAATCCATCTGTAGCATAGTGTGGAGACCATAATTCATAGGAGTTTGCTAAAACGGAGGAGACATTAGGCGCTTTTTGAAATGCTGCATTTTGTGTCCATTCCAACTCTGACAAAAGTAATTCAAAACCTTAAAAACCCTTAAGTGTCAAATTACACATATATTCAATACATTTAAAAGGCTATTGAATGCTGACAAATACGTTAGATAAATGCATGTGGCTATTAAAAATTGAATTACAAATGAATCAGTTGATAGTTTGGACTTATTTTATAGATATATGTTTGACAAAAAAATATGTTATATATTCATTCTCCCTCAGTTACTCATAAATAAGTATATTAGATTAAGTGAGAAATGGGCCACTTACTTATATTTATGTCTTTTTGGAATATCATAAAAACATTCGACTTTATACATGTAGTGAAACAAATATTTAAGAGCATAAAAATAGTTATGTGCAAAAGCAACTATTAAGCAACATCGAAAACGGAATATAGATAGCAGTACTGCTTATTTGTTATTCATTTGATAAAGTCAAAAGGTCTTAATGCAAGTTTATTTTTTAAGTTTAACAATTCCCAAAAAGTGATTCAAACTTTCAAAAGTGATCTTAAACTTTATGGAATAAGAAATCATTTCTTAAATATTATGAGGTGATGGTTTTGGTCGGCGTGTGATCAAATATATCATAAAGCCTCTCGGGCTTTATTGGTTCACACTCCGGCCAAAATTAATACCTAATAATACTGAAATAATGATTTCTTATTCCATAAAGTTTTAGCTATAGATTATTATCTTTACAGTCATACAGATAGATGAATTAACATTTATCTCAAATGAATGAACAAAGAATAATCTGTATTCATTTTAAAGCGGAATTTTTAACAATTTTGAATCAGGTAAAGTGCCTTGTCGTAATATTCAAAACCGAACCCTTACCGTATTTTCGCCATTCATAATTTTCATCAGTCACACTAGAATTGAAAATAAAGGTACAATTCCAGCGACAGTGATAAAAGCCTGTGTGGAAGAAAAATGTGGCATCCTTTGTAAGTAGGCCAAACGCAGCACAAAGTAACAAACTATCAACTTGTTGCTCAGAACAATTTGAAATAAAAATCGGATACTCAGTTCTTATCTTATATACTTGCTGGGCCATATTATTTCTTAAAATCCCCATACTCATAAAGACGATCTTTACAAAAATCATGTTTAAGGTTCTAATAGCCAGAAGACAATGTTTGGCATAAGGCGGCAACACTTACACTACACATATCATGAAATAGACTTTATAAATTATACATCATGTATTATATAATTCAGAAAATTGATTAAAAGCTTTTCAGCGTATCAAGAAATCACATCATTGTATGCAAAAAGATTCATTTTTACAAAGTACCGAATGAAGGAAAGAAAATAGAAAAAACCCATCATTTTTCAATAGCTGCGCACTTTTAGTTTTGTTGTTCAAAGAAGAACAAAAAATCGGATATTGTTGGATTTTTATCTTTAATATTCGAATAAAAGGCTGAAAAGTATATAGCAATCAAATTATTTGGGATTATACAAATTAAAAAAGTATTGGAATATTGGAAAAACAAATTTGAAATTTGAGGTTTAATATTGTTATCAACGTATTCATTAGTACATGTATTCTTTCTCTTTTTATATTCTATTTGCTTAAAAACTATAGTTTGAAAGGATGTATAGGAGAAAATGAATATAAATATATTACATTCACAGTGAAATAATGTTTTAAAGGTTTTTTTTTCTCTAAATTTCACTGTTTGTTGTCAAGTTAAAAGAAAGATATAAATTCTTAGATATATATACATGTAGATTCTTATGTAAACATAAATTGCCCCGTGATAAAAGTAAATTGTTTGTTTTCAACAAAAGAATTCATGCGATATTATGCTTTTTTCGCCCTCATATTAAAGTTCTAAAAAGGTTCTTAAAAGTAATAGTAAAGATTGCTTAAAGGTGTTGTTTACACAGGGTTTGAGTTCTCAAATTTGAATTGTTATAAAGTTCAATGTAATTAGTAAAATTAGTTCTAAACGAAAAAAGTATTGATGAAATGAATTATTATTTACAATTAATTCAATATTTTTACTTTTTTATGGAATTAGGGTTAAACAATTTTGGCAGTAATCAAATATTAAATCATAAGATTCCATATTTTAGTATAAATAATTTTGCATATTTCTGTTGGATATACCTCACATATTCATAAAATTAATCGTATGACACGAGTTGCAAATATATTGAAAAATCGTTAAAACGATAAAAGACACCATATCTCAACATTTTGATTATTGATCATATTTAAAGTTTATGCCAACAGAATAAAGTGCATATAAGTAGTTCAATACTATAAATATACTTTTGGTATTATCATGATTCAATTTTTTGTAAAATTGGATCGAAAATGGGTAGGGATTTGAAAACTGATAGAGGAAATTCGGACTGGAATATTTTCAAAAATTGTTGCTTTAATCTTAATGCTTTGTACCTATAAACTGCTACTACCATTCATAAACTGTATTTTATCTTCAAAATTGTTTTATTATTTGTAATATTTTTACGATTAAGAAAATTTCAATCGTAGTGTAAAATTTTATGGGATTTTTCTTAATTTTTCAAAAAAAAAATTCAATGGCCAATAACTCAAAAAGTGGGTTTTTGACTTACTTTTAGAAAGTGAAAAATAACTTTACAGTCAAAGGTCTGGAATATACAATACATAGTTTTTCATTATCATTAGTCAATTTTTTTTTCAATCTGAGTAAATGTCATCCTTAAAAGGGTACAAAGTACAAAAAATAGGTATCAGGTTATCGCCCCAACGTCATTTAGTAGAAAGTAGAGTTCTAATTGTGTTATAGCAAAACAAAAATAAGCACAGCTAAAATTATTTTAAAACGTATCATGATGTAGAAACCCGTTCTCAAAAATGTACGTTAAAATTGTTTGAATTTGATTTTATTTGGATTCTTCAGCAAACTATGCATGTCCAAAAAAATCCAGACATCATGAAAGTGAATGCATTAATAATTTATCGTGGCTTGAAAACGTCATAAAATTAAGAATGCAAGAATCACTCATTGTATGCATATTATGTTCATGATAAAAAAAATCGATTAAAGGAAACGAGAAAACAGATTCTCATATATTGGTCTAGAAAGCAGTTTTATAATCCTTGTTCAAATATATAAAATTTGAATTAGCTATTTTTTAAACTTTGTGTAAGATATAAAAAAAAAATGTAACTGTTTTACAATGCGATTTTTTTTTCGAGGATTGTCAATTTTAAGTTATATTTCTTCTAAATGTTGCCTCAAAAGAAATTGTTAAAAAACAGTATAAATGTTGTCTTAAAAAGAGATAAAATACAATATTTTTTCTAAAATCCGAACTAGAGCTTCTTATCTAGAAAATATCATGCCAAATATTTGACTGCAGTTGAAATCACTAAAACTCATTTCGCGTACTGTCATATAAGTGTTTGCTGTAAATGTTTAATAATTAATGTCACATCGTTTTGAGACGTCATAAACTCGTTAAAGTCACTAGTAAAATTCAGAGAGGAATTTCGCAAAGAGAGGATTATGTGACCGACTGGGTGTAAATAAATATTTGGGAAAAAATACTAATCTTTGGTGGAAAATATATTTATTTTAAATTAATGTTTTTGTACATGTATTTGTCATGCCTGACCTCATGTTTGAACATAATTCATAATTGGGTTTTTTTCCTGATTATTGGTAAAGCTGAGAAGTGACTAATACCACTCGATTGCATTCATGATGTCTTTCAGGTCGTTATCATTACAAAAATACCTATTTGTGAAAGATATATAAGAACCCCATTTTATAGTTATGCAAATTGGATTCAATTTGATCACATTACCATAAATTAACCTCTTTCATGTTACTTTAGATATGTATCGCTAGTTTTAAGTCACTTAAAGGCTCTGAATATCGTTAAAAGTTCTCAATCTAATATTCACACTTTGTTTTTACTGGTAGAAAAATATGTTCAAAGAGATTTTGATTCTCTTAAAAAAAATTGTTTAAGTAAAGCTTGCGGTAATATGGTTTTTTGAACAAAAGGGGTCAACCACTGAACTGTTATTATCACATAAAGCACATACTGCTACTTTATTATAAGTTGATTGATTTTTAATTATATAAGAAAAAACCCAGTGAATTTTGATTCATTAATGAGTGAACCGCTTTCTGTATTTTCTTTAAGATATAATTATCAATTTGATTATATATATATCCTCTGTTGTGTGAACAAAACATTAACAAGAGATGATTCATATGCAGTGCAAACATGTCCTTTTATATGTTTGGCTATCAAGCTTATTTCTCCAATCTTTAATTACGGGTGTGTATATACTCCTGATCAGACTTTCATACACCACAGCTGGTTCATGGGTGAAAACTGAATCAACTTATAGTCATAAAACATGCTTAACTTAATACATTTATCCTATAACTTTTACTACCTTGATTCAAGAATTCAAAGTGCTTATGAAATATCATGGAATTGGACACATTTTCATTACATCATTTTTTACAGTGAAGACATATAGGCTTTATGAGGGTTTTTTAAAGGGCGATTATGGAACGCTTTCGGAATCTCAGTAATATCACTAAACAGCTGACTGCGGACCGCAAACAAAAGACGGATCTCGTGGAAAGTATCAAAATACTTTTTTTTAAACAGAGTAAGAATATACCTGTTCACGCCGCCGAATTTTAAAAAAAAAATTTTAGAATAAATTTGATACATTAAAAGAGGATTACGTGCATTATTAGCCCTATATATTGGGTAAAATGGTGTGTGCGTTCAACAAGTGTTCTATCTGATGAAATAACTATTAACCTTTAGGCGTTTTCTTTGCTCTTGATATTTTCTAGTAACTTCTTAAAGCTCCTGGAGTGGACTTTAACAAGACTGATTAATTTGAATGCATGTATAACATCTGAAGAACTAGTTTTATTTTATAAATTTATTATGAAAGGTTAAATTTCATCTACTTGTTAATACATGTATAAACAATTTCTCGGAATTTTTAGACGTTTAAGTATATTGATGGAATACCTTGAGAATACTTTGAAAAGATAAAATAGTATCAAACATTAAAAATACGTGTACCTTAAATTACGTGAAATTAATCACTAGATATATCAAAATAAACAAATTTTTAAAAAAAAATGCTTTTTCTTATTAAAAAAAAATGAATTTAACGTACCCGTAGTCAAAAATGAAGTTAAAAAACAAGAGAACCTTAACACATGTATTCATCAATTTTCGTTTTTTGACATGTCATCTCAACAAAAAGGTCCGCAGTCTGAAGTCCGCTCTTGGGTGTCTGAGATTTCGAATATGTCCATTAAGCGATTGTTAACATCATTTGCAGATTACTTTCTACGAACATATATGTTTTATTTATCTAAAAAAATAATTAATTATCATTTTGTGGCCGAATCATAATGTATTTGACTTTCTACTCTAAAGAAATAAACCTTGTTTCTCATCTGTTTTAATAAGTTTATGTCTATTTATATAATATATTTCAGTATCATTTACATTGAATTTAAGTTTATAATTGACATTACAGCCAAACCATTTTCATACTGCTTTAACAGTGTACCTTGATATTACACCATGCATTTAATTTTAGTGATTTGGTAAAATGATAATCACAATGATTTTTTTATTCACTCTTTAAAGTGTTTTTTTTTCATGAAGATATTTTTTTTATCTAAGAGACTGTAAGTTTTCTCCCTGAAAAAGAGTAATAAAACTCCCTTTTTAATTTAAGAAAAATCTTTTTGTCAATTTAATCAACTCTTGAATTTGACATTGAAGTCCATAAATTTTTCTTTATCAACTACATACATGTTTAGCTGAAGTTTTTTTCGTAAGGATCTCTAGTCAAAAGTTGCATTAGTTTACAGTCGTTTTAAAAGTGCTACAAAGTTCACAACTAAAATGTAACGTTCCGAATTGTTGAAAATGATTGCTTTCTTATTGTGTATGAAGGCAGACAATCTTTATTAAAAGTTTCAAGAAAAATATTTCATGCTACTGACTACATACTGTCTCCTTAATTTCCACAATAATTTCAAAAGGCATATTTGAATGTATTATAGATATATCTAATGTTTAATGATTTAGCTAATTGTTACATGGACAACCTTAGGTGATCTGTTGATACTAATAAAAATATTATTTGTAATAAGACTTCTTTTTTAGGATGAATACATGACTTCAATCTTAAAATTATTCTTGTTGATCGTACATTTCGATACTATGATGTTTTCTTATCACTTATTTAATGTGGGTAATACTTTATCTTACATAGGTGTCTCAGATGAAAAGTTCAGATATCGATATCTAAACCTGTATAGATGACTGAATATTAAGGAGACCTATACACCTACATGCATAAAGTTCTATTGGCGGTTATTTGATTTTGACTTTTGAATCCAAACAATGTGGGAAATATCAAACATTCAATAAATGACTAATTGAAAGGAGTCAGTCATAAAGTTATTTTTAAAAAGAAACAAAAAAGGATTTTAAAAAAAAGATAAACAACTCAGCTCTTTTATATTACTAAATAAATTGCATCAGATTGTCCGAAATTGGTTTATAAGCAGTCACATCAGGTCACCGTGATTTTCAAAGATCGACTTATGGAATTAATTTTTGCTTCATAAAGTAATTATCAATCCAAATAAGCTGTCTTAACTCATTTTATACAGTGAATTATCTAAAAGAAAAATGTTTATGGTTGTGAATATTTTCCGCGTTTTTGATGATTAGAATAGAGATTTTTCTTAAGATCAGAAAACATGGCTGCCAAATAAAGGTCGTAATTTTGAACTAAATGTGTAAAACACATGGGATTTATTTATGTCCTACACAGCTACATTTTGAATACAAATGTTGATGTCAGTAATTTACGATTTGAATTTAATTTGAAGCGACAGCAAATGATTCCTGGCGTACCCTACTTTGAAGATCCTATAAAGTAGTTAAAGAAAAAATAGACTTTCAGCTCTTTCTTGGTCAATTAAACTTGGTTGGTTGACTGAAGTCATTTCATAAAATGCATAATTTCCAAAAGTTCAGGACTACTAAAATGAATCCAAAAGTTTTACTTTTATTTCAACAAAAAATAATTCATTAATGAATAACTTTTCTTTACATATTGGGAGATAATGTGCAATAAATCATTGTATACTAGTTTGATTAAATCGGGTTTTTAGGAAAAAAATTGAATATTTTTTCGAAACAAATTACAGACATTGTTTTAAAATTAAAAATTGAAATGTTACAAGAATTACGTTTACTCTGCATTATTTCTGATATTATTTCAGATTACTGGCTGACAAGCAGTAGGAAAAATCTTCAAAATACATCAAGTGAATTTCAAATACCCTTTTTCAAAAATCTTATCGTTGAAATCGAATATCTTAAATAACAACAAACTGCAGAAAATATCAGAGGTTGTAGCCTAAAAATTGTTTGGAGCTCCTTTTTTTCATGGGGGTTTTTTTGGCTTTTGGGGGGGGGGGGGGATACTTGATCAAAAATTCAATGAAGGACTTTAAAAATTGACAAGGAAATTTGATTTATTCAAAAGTAAACTTTGATGTAAAAAAAAAATGTATTGAAATTTATGATAGTAAAACTATCCATATTTTCCTGTCCAAGTTGGTTTATTTCTTTTGTTACTAGATGATAGCCCGCGCAAGCGCTGGAATTAACACTTTACACATTTTTCTGATATAATGTTTAATATGTTGAACATTTTTTGCTTGTTCATTTTTATGTATAATTTTTCTTATCTTATTCTTTAAAATCAAAATTTAAAAAAATACAAACTGCTTTGTTGGATGTTAAGAGGAAAGGGCAGTGATTAAAAAATGTAAACTGAAATGGATGATATACACATGTAAGTGGCCTTAATCCTGTTTGTTGCAGCTGACTGAAAAAAATAATCTTTTTTCTTGTATTTATTTCAAACCAGTAAATGGGACTTTATAGTGTCTCTCTCTAATAAGGTTCTTTAGGTCAATTTTTCAATATAATTTCTATTACTGTCCCAAATAAGAATTTCATATAAAAAGACAGTTTTGAAAAACAATCTTGCAAAGAGGAAGGCATTCCCATTAAAATTCTCCGTTTTATGCATACATCATTTATCCATATAGACGTAGAATACAATTTATAATCTGTTTATCAATCATTAAATAATAATGTTTACAAATTAATTTTTAAGGTTTACACCCAATCCGTCGTGGTATAAAAAGAATAAAATTAAAACACGGTAAGTTATGCGTTATTATCCATTTGCATGCATATTCTATACCAAAGTTGTAAGATTCTAAGTATCCGCCTGATGGCAACGTTGTCCTACACTTTCCGCCATGATGTCAATTAGTCAACCTGTCCCTGAGAACCCTGTTCTGGAAAGTTCTTATCATTAATACTAAAATCGCATTCAATATTCCAATTCATTCATTAACTTTTTGTATTAATCGAAGTCCGATCCAAGGTATCTGCCCGTGATGCATGATGAACTCGTCCTACACTTTTCGTTGATTAGTCAATCCGCGTTCTTGGTTACCCCGTTCTGGAAAGTTCTATATCATTCTTTCACCAGAGGTCGTGTTTCGCAAGCGAATGGGTATCAACACTTAAATCTCCCACTAATGAAACGAATTGACTCATTTTATTAAGGTCTTCCGTTTCCAACGGAAGACCTTACTATTATTCTGAAAAATTTTCAAATTTCTTATTATTTTTTTTTTCTTCTAGACGCCAACTTTGATCCTTAATATCTCGCTCGTTTGTTCACCGATTATTTTGAAATTTTCAGGACTGATAACATGCCGCGTGATGTTGTCGTTGCATATTTTAGTTGAGGAAAATCCCCATCCGGTTTTGAGTTATTCCCCTTTTAGTAAAATTTAACGACTTCTTTTGTCCAGGGGGGTTTAGTTATAACGATGACTGGCAGAGTCTCAAAGATGGGCTGGTTTGGAAGCTAATACATTGAATTTGTGCGAGATATATTTTATTTATTATTTAAATGCAAATAAAAGGGGTGGTATAGATGTTGAAACAAAGGTAAGAAAAAAATTCAAAAAAATTCGCGTATTCTCCGTGTTAGTTTTCTACCTGATAAAAATTTGTTATAACATGTATTTTAAAAGATCTTGGTCTTACCAAGACCTTTCATTCGGTATACAGAAAAAGGGGCTGGCCCCTATAATTAGGGAGTTAGATGCGTCAAAAGTTTCTTGTCAATAACTTGTAAAGGAATAAAAATTTCTAATGCATTATTGAAGCAAAGTTGTAAAGAAATGAATTTTAAATCCTTCCGTGGTATTCAATTTAATGTTTTCGTAATTTATAGCCAGTATTTGCAGAAACAATTGTTGTCAGTTCGGTCCATTTTTGTTGGGGTGCGCACGTTTAGGAGGTTATGAAAGGGCTTTTTGTAATGCACTAACTGATACATGCAGCGCGCAAAAATAATTCTACATAAAATTCCCAAATGTTTTCATTCATATGTACATATTCATTTCATAAAGATGAACGTCTTTGACCTTATTTTTGTTGTTTGTTTCATAACTGTGCCCCTTTCTATATTTAAATGCATTACGAGACTCAGGTAACCGATCGATAGAAGAGTCGCTAGCTGTATTCAGGCCGTCGCCTTGACGACAGTGCATATGCTTGTAGAGCTGAGTGGACGTACACATGTTTAACGCCCCACTGTGTTACTGTAACAGAGACATTTTGAATTGTTTCAGTACTGGGAGATGTGTTAATAAAATGGTTCGAATGCATGGTAATTAAACTCAACTTTTCTACAGTACGTATACACGGCCGTCATATAAAGTACAATGTGTATTACTGACATGACAAATGTACGCCGGCAATTTAAACGAACGCGGGATTGCTCCCGATAGAACATTTCTTTTAAAGCAAAACGAAATACTGATTTCCGATGGATATAATATTATCATCGTGGAGATGATATTAAAAAGTGAACTTAATATTCGTATACGATAATATTAGCCGCTATTTTTAAGTAACGGTTATTAGGGATATTAATTATGACTTGCCCCGCGTTTCACGTTTTTTACTTGCAATGCATCTACAAACGAAAATACCAAACAACCTTCGGCAGCAATTTATAAATTATTTATTACATACTAGTACACAATATTAAAGAGATAATTAAATAAATTGTGCTTTATAATTGTACTCGCTATCTTCCGTGGAAATAATGGCATGGAAAAAATGTTGTTCAATGTTCATCAAAAACGATGTAGCCTTAGCAATCGAAAATAATTAACAAACTGTATATTGATAGATTGACACATTAACAAACATTCAGACCCGCAATGTATTTTTTGCAAATTCTATAAAATGTAGACTCAATAAGTGAATTTTTCCGTTTGGGGTATTTTGAATCACATGTGTACGCTATGTGTACATGTACATATAGATTAATAGCCATATAGATAAACACTTTCAGTGTTGAATTTTTAAAAGATATTTTGTACATGCAAAGCAATGCAATGCAAGGGCTATTAAATTCGAACAATGTACATACGGTAGGGATCGAACTCAGATACTGGTTCTGCTTGTTCTACAAACAGCGAATGAAATGCGAAGTATTAGGGTGTTATTTTTTAAACAAA
Source organism: Magallana gigas (assembly GCF_963853765.1). Classification (NCBI taxonomy): domain Eukaryota; kingdom Metazoa; phylum Mollusca; class Bivalvia; order Ostreida; family Ostreidae; genus Magallana; species Magallana gigas. Next base: position 48,027,899 of record NC_088856.1, read on the forward strand.
TAAGTATTGCTCTCTTAAAACCTTGCATTACTAAACAAAGTATTTCATCGGAAGCATTATTAGTTACCTTAGCTGCATATATGTAGCTCTCTGTCTGGAAAAATTGAGTACCATCCGAAATTTTTCATACAAGGGCTATACAGACTTGCAGCTAACATTACCTTAGAATTTGCCGCTGTTCATAAATTCATTAAAAGACGTGCAGATTCAAGTGGTTATATGTTGTTTGATATGGGATTTATGATGTCTATTTATATTATTTTAATTAAGGACAGATGAGACGTTCCTCAATTTTATATAATTTTCCTTGATATTTCATTCCTTATTTATTAACATTTAAACCTGTTAATTCCAAAAAATTTAGAGTACATTACAAGGCTCGTTTTGGAGCTAGAATATTTCGAACTTTCCTTAAAATAGCACGCAAAATGCATTTGAATGCTTATAAGTAAAGTCATACTATATATTTTAATTTGAACACTTTATACTCAAACCAAAAAAGTCATATTACATAAAAATTTAATTATGAATTAACAAAGTGGAAATCTTAATTCACATTGTGGAGATAGGAAAAAATGGAAGATACATGAAGGTCGCGTCTGACCTTAATATTATACAAGCTATAGCTTTCCAAAAAGCTTGCCTGACTACCCAAATTTATTCAATGGAAGCATGCATGTATCAATAAGGCTATCTTATAAGAAATGAAATTTAATTTTCGCTGCGCGGATCATAAATTATTAAACTGAACGAGCAGAGTTTAGAAGCAATTTCAATCTTTTTCTTCGACCGAGTGCATGTACCTGTATATCACTGGAAATTAAATCATTTCATTAATTTAAATCATTTTAGGAATGTACATGTATCGAATAATCTCAAACAGCCAAATTGAAAATTGAATTTGTTATATATTAGGGGGGGGGGGGGTTTAGGTGGGCAGCTTCATCAAATAAAAATCTTGACAAGGAATTTAAAAAATGGGGAATTTTGAAAATCCTAATCCGTAGGTCGGAGAGGGTATTTACATTTTAACTTCAATTTAATTCAATTAGAATTACTTTATTTTTTGGTTCCATTTATTACATGATCCGACAAAAGTGAAAGATCCATGATATCTCTATTTATTATATGACCAGTTAAGAAAATAGAGTGGATAAGACCATCTACACATCATGTGCTCTGGCCTAACTTGGACTCGCCCACTAATCGGCGAGCCAAAATTATGAATGAGACGTATTATGGCGCGAAGTCTTTCTTTACCATTCGCGCAACAGCTGAGATCTCAGATAGATCCATCGGCATAGATCCATTGGGAGGGTGTCAACTAATAACTACATATATTATACTTTGGATTGAATGTTTTAGAAGAAATCTATCCAAATAACATACACACTTAATTGACTAGCAATTGTTTGATGTACATTTACATTTGTACACGCGAGTGAAACCCTTTTCCAGATGAATGAAATCGCCCAATTGATCGAAAATCGGGTCACATGTACCCCACTTCGGCGAATTACTTGTACGTAGCCCCTCCAGTAAATATTCCAATTATATGAATTTATATTTGTTTTAATTAATCCAAACTGATGATTCTTTGTTAGTGATGATAATCCAACACCAACTATTACTTACATTGTACTACTTAGACAATGTGTATCATCTTGTTGCGATGACACCTCCCTCTTTTTTTTTTTTTGACATTTCAAATATGGCAATCTATTTTTAAATCAAAATTACACACGTGCAATGTGAAAAGCCCTTTTAATTGAACACTCTTGCTCATTGTTGCTTATTACATCCCATATAACGTTTTCATCAATTATGAATATAAATGTTGACACATTAAAGATGCATCGTCAGGCAATTATTAATTCAAGCTTGTGGGTGCCCCCGCCCCCCCCCCCCCACACTTTTTCTCACAGCAACTAATTTTTCCGGATTAGGATATTGAAGATTTTGGGAAAGTCTTTTTTTTTTTTTTTTTTTTTTTGCTTGTCAAGATTTTTTGGATGAGTCTTCCCCCCCCCACTTTCAAAAAGGATGCTACGTGCCTGCATAAAGATAACAACATTCAAGGGCCTTCCGTCATTTTCAAGCCATGATAAGCATGATAAAAAGGACTCTCAAAATAAGAAAATAGACGCAAAGTAAACTGCATTCACGGCATATGTTCACATGGTATTCCTATTCCAATTCTATTTCTATTTTGGACTCGTCCACTATAACTACGAAAAAATTAATGAATGAGACATTCTGATTCTGGCGCGGAGTCTTGTAAATGAAATTTCCATTGATCTGAATGGATTTTTCCATGAGGGTCGGGGTAGGTATAAAAACAAATTTAATCGTTCAAAGTTTTGAATTGTTAATAACGATATATCAGATCGAATGTTTTAGAACGATTTATAAATCCAAAATACAGTCATTTTTAATCGGTTGACGCGTGAGCATATGTATTAAGTAGGCAGGCATCCTTACACCCTATTAATTGAAGACAAATGAAATCGCGTCCAGCAGAACTCCCTGGCATTTTAGTGTATGTTATTATAAATTTATGATTTTGTTTGTTAATAACAATTCAACATCAATTATTAATTAACAATGTACACTCTAGAACGCTAATACACAATTTTGTTGCGATGACCCCCCCCCCCCCCCCCCCCGGCCATTATACCTATTTTTAAATCAGGATTACACACGTGCTTGCATGTGCAGAAGACAATCTGGAACTTAACTGATAACTATATCATCTCTTTGGAAATTAATTTCTCCGTAAGCAAATACGTATAGTAACTGATACATGCAATTGTGAAAACCATAGAGGAATGCATGATCTGCGCATAATAACTAACTGCTTGATACAATATTTCTTTTTTCCAACATGTTTTAAGTCAATAATAATATGAAAATATATGCTTGACTTCATATCGGATATTACTCATTTTCTTTATTTCCCTTTTCAATAAACAAAACAAACCAACAGACCAAATTGATCCAGATGAATATAATTATCAAAAATAAACCTAAAAAAACAAACTACACATTCATCCTTCACCCACAATATTGCCTTTTCCATATTTGTCATCGTGGTAGATCCGTGTAACAATCTATTAAGTAGGTGCTTGCACGACATAGAACCGGCCCTTGCTGACCACGTTTTCATTAACACATATAAAGGGGAAAAAAAATTAGATTTTTTCTTGGATTTATTTTGATGTAAATAAAAAAGAGAAGAAATTAGTTCTATAATATATATGCGATGTAAATCTTTTTTCCATGCAATATTTCGTATAAAACAACGAAGAGTAGTATCTTGAAACTTTATTCAAAATTTTATTAGACCCTTAAATTGTAAAATGCTAACATTGAAATTTGTGCCCGATTTCTTTTTTTTTTAAGGTAAAACTTTATTGATTAAAAAAAACTGATTCTTTGAGACAAAATAAATTGACATAATCAGTTTGACATTCTTTAAGTGCAGTTCTGTAGCTCTTAGTCTGAAAAAGAATCGGATGGACGACCTAGGACCCAGATCGTCCATCCAAATTTCTTGAATGTTGCCATTTCTTTCGTACGCGGACACATGTTGGCCGAATACTCACCGAGACTAAATGGTTCGTATTTTAAGTTTTAACTGCGTTTAAAGGTAATATTGGAATTCCGATAATTTTGAAAATGATTGATTAAATAAAAATGGTTAAAATTACCGTTAAATTACCGGCATCGGTCTTCCCCATGCACGAATCTAGAAGAGTAGGGTGAGGGTTCCAGACCCCACCCCAACCCCCGCAAAATATTTCTTTCCATTACATGTACAATATAAAATTACAAAAATATGCCTCGGACATCCCCAGGCAAACTCAAATAACCGTCAGACACTCAACCCCCACCCCAGGAAAATTTTTCTTATCCGCGCATGCCCCCTCCCCCCCCACCCCTCAAAAAACAAAATTATTCTTCAGAACCCCCTGTAAAATTTCCAGGATCTCCGCAAACATTCTAAAAGATTCATTGGCCCTTGCTTTCGATAAAAAATGCGAGTAAAATGTTTGGTCTTTTTACGTTCATACCGGGCATACCCACTGTGTGATTATAATCGTTGTCCATATTCTGTGTATATTGAGTCAATTATGATGATTAGATAAGTTTCTCAAAATAAAATGCACATGCAAAAAAACGAATCAAACTTCAGACAACTTTTAAAGATCTGTATTTGCTTACATACATGTACTTTGTTTCTTTTACACAGTGTTTATACATCTAATATTGCACCATGGTCAGGTATCAATTTTTGTATTACGTCACAAGTATGACGCAGCTACGACGGAAGACCTAATCGTTGCTTGCAACGAGCTCGTCTCTAGTTTATACAACAATTGTCAAATCTTAACTTTTATGTTATCTCTAAATAGGCTCACAGTAAATGTATTCACTCTATACGTAATCATTTATTATTATTTCATTGCAAGTATATGTTTTGATCGAGAATATTCATGACTTGGATTCTCCAAAGCGTGTCCACCACCCTACTCTCATTTTTGCTATTTCGGGCTTGTTTATCGCAAAATGAAAATAGGTTTTAGATTAATTTTAACATAATAACTTATCAGTTAAAATTCAATTATACTTTACGGACATCATCACACATGTGTTGAAATACCAAAGGTGTAAGCAAGTACTCTGGCGCAGGCATTTTGTAGTTTATTTGCAAAAATGCCTTGATTTATAAGTATAGATTTAATAAAAAATAAAGGAACCATCTGTAGCGGTGGACAATTTTTACTGACTTCTAGTAAAACATTCAGAGGTCACTAGCATGAAAGCAGGTTCTTGACCAAAATTTTTGCAAGTTAAAACATAGCTCTAGAATTGTAGGGCCACAATCTACGATAAGAAGTTTTTATTCTTAATGTTGGAATTTTTGCGCCCCTAAGTAAACGGTAACCTCACACAATCTTTTGAATATAACTTTTCCTTTTTAGTCAAATATAATGTTGTATGCATAATACTTCAAAAGAACAAACTTAATAACCAAATAGTTTAACATTTTTTACAGAGCTTTAATGACAAAATCCATTAGAAATGATTATAACAAAAACGAAAGCTATATCATCTAAGCCATAGTTTTATTATTCTTGTATTTTATTTAGCCTTTAGACATGCAATTGAAACATAACTCTACAATATAGAAACAGAAATACTATTTTGTGTATATTTCCAGCTCTGGAATATTAAGACTATTTCCAGATCCTTTGATGATTCTCAGTCGAACATAACGAGCGATAGTCGGGTATTCACAGAGGATCTCCACTACCTCACTGGTCATCGCTGGTCCTTTGTAAAATCCGCGCTGTTCGTAGTTGCTACTGTTTGTCACTTCCACAGCAACGTCATGGAATCTAAAGCCTGTTGAATATTTAAAAACTCATTTTCCTTTTTAAGAAAAAATGAAATTTAAGGTTTCATTTCAAGCAATGGTCATTGCATTATTTGTAAGAAAATAAGAGTTTATTTGATTCATAGTATGATTGTTGTCGTTCAAGACAATTGAGCATTATTCTGCAAATGTGATGTATTAAGCTGAATAAACAGGTAAATGATTATTTCACAAATACTGATTCAAAAAGAACTATGCACAAAAAGTGCAGTTTTCAATTTCATAATAAAGACGTTTTAAAAAACCAACGATAGAGAATAAATTTATAGTTTGATAAATGTCTATATAAACACCTTACCAACATCTCTTCTAGTATACACACGTAGAAATAATATTGTTGATATTTCTTGTAAATCAGTCTTGATCCATGGATATGATTCAAACGTTGAATGAAAAGTATAATGTCCTCCTCCAGGAATAATTCCATCTGTAGCATAGTGTGATGACCATAGACCGTAGTCGTTTCCATAGACGGAAGAAGCCGTGTTAGGTTTATTTATTGCTGCATTCCCATTCGACTCAATTTCTACAAATCAATGTTTTTAAATTCCACAAAATCAATTTCGTTAATACAATGCTCAAAATGGCATAAAAGTGTTTTTTTAGTTTAATGACAAATTATATGTTTGTCTTAATGCATATAAATTGCATATACTAAAAATGTTCTTATTTATTTTAAGCGTTGCCAGAGATTCCAAGATAAACAAAAGATTTAGAAAAAAAAATGTTTGCCTTATTTGTGTGGTTTTTTTTTTTTTTATAGCTCAATATAACCGAACATTCAAGTGAGCTTTTCTAATCACTTGTTGCCTGTCGTCTATCCATCTGTCTGTCCGTCCGTCTGTCTGTAAACTTCTCACATTTTTACTTCTTCTTTAGAACCACTGGGCCAAATCAAATTTAGCCAGACTTGGTACAACGCACCCTTATGGAAAGGGGATTTTTAATTATTAAAAAAAGGACAAAACCCTCTTTAAAAGGAAGATAATTGCAAAGCAGTGAAATATGGCGCATGTTCCAAAAAATTCTTCCTAAATGCCAATATTTACACCAAAACGTTTATATACATGAAGTAATGATTCTAAATTGTTAAAATCGTGACCCATAGAAAAACACGAGGGGCCCCAAGAGGGGTTCGAAGTTTAACATTGAAATATCAACATATAGAAAAATTAAACATGTTTAAAAAATATTCCTGTCAAGAACGATAATGCTAAAACTTATGTGATAATTATGCAAACATGCTCATATATTGTGGATTATCAATTGTTAAAATGGTGATTCCAGAACAATACTGATGGGGTTCAAATTTTAACATAGAAATGTATAAGATTTTTTTTTAAATCTTCTCAAGAACTACAATGTTCTAATTTGTGATATAACTATGCAAACATTATCAAATAATGTAGTTCATAAACTATTAGTTATGTGATCGCCGGACCAATACTGGGCCCAAGAGGGGTCAAATGTTTAAAATAGATCTAGAAATATATAGGGAAAGTATCAGAAGATATTTATCTCAACAACTCTAATGCTACAATTTGGGGGATTACTATGTAAGCATCTTCAAATAATGTAAATTCAAAATCAATAAAAAAAAAGTGACTGCCGGACTTATATTTGGGCCCAAAGAGGGGTTCGGAATTTACAATAGACATATAAAAGGAAAATGTTTAAAAAAAAAATTATATAGAATGATACAAGGAAATCTTGCTCGAGTGAGTGATGTGGCTTGTGGGTCTCTTGTTATAATTGCTTTTGTATATAACGGTGAACATCTTTTATAATATTCTTTATTCATATCTAATATTCTTCATTTATCTCAAACTCATTAATTTTCTAAAAATTTCTTAAATCAGCTGCATTCTTACGAAAAACGCAAATCCTTACCATATTTGTGCCATTTCATACTTGCGTTGGTCACATCAGTTGTGAAAATAAAAGTACAATTCCACTGACAGATGTATGTATCGGCGTTGAAGAAAAAAGTAACACCATTTGCTTCTCTTCCAAATGCTGTACATAGTAACAGACTATCAACGTGTTTTTCATTGCAAGAACGAATAAACATCGGGTATGTTGTTCTCACCCCATACCACAACTGAGCCATGTTTCTTGTTAAGATACAAATCAACAGTAAAACCGAACTACAATGCATCACCCTTAAATTTTCAAAAATTAAAATTATGATTTACTGTGAGTAACACTGACGCATAAGTAGCACTGTAATAGAGCAAATGTAACGATTTTCTTCATGTGTTGACAAATCTATATCATTGACTTGATTCCCTTTTAACGTCTAATCGCAGTATCAGTTAGTGATTATCGTCGACTTGGGGGTGAAGATCATCAAAATTAAATGTAGAGTATAGCAAAACAGACAGCTTCACTTAAAAAAGATCATTAATAATTTGATTCTTCTTTCATCTTAAAATGAAAACGATGTCATTTTGCTTTAACTCCGATCATCACTTTGAACTATGTGATTGTATTGAGTTATCAAGATTTTATCAAGCTAAAAGTCAGTCTCAAATTAATGTTGCCGCATAACTTTAAATGAAGTTACTTTTTTTAAAACCGATTTGAGGTCACAAGTAAGAGGGCTGAGTTGTTAATAATTGACCATCAGATTTTTTAAAAAATTTTTACTAGATATATTTTGTGTTTAGTAGTTTATATATACAATAATAATGGGGAAAGAAATAAATATCTAAATATAATTAGCTTTTACATTTGAACATTTTGCTGTACCGTTTTACATCATATACATGTATTGTTAACATGGTTGTTATAGCTATTTAAAATTAATTTAATTCAAAATTGGAAAAAAATCGTTCTTATGGAGAGAATAAAACGTGAAATTGACGAGGGCATCAATTTAAACTACAGACCTGAGTTATCTTTCTTCTCCCACAATGTTGTCATATTACATGTGTATGTTGTTTTTCTTTATGTCAAATAAGGATCACGAAGAATCCAAAATACACAAGCTCTCTTACGGGCCCAAAAGCCCCAAAGGGCTGCAGCATTGTTAAGGTGAACTAGGAAAATATCAACGGATGTATACGTCTAAAAACGATGCATCTATTATAACAGAACTTTTTTGTAAAGTTGTTATTTTTTTATGCGTAAATTTGATATTAAATGAAACATATTGTTAATGTCACTATACAGGACACTATACAGGACACTCAGTGCCGTCCCTTGTATTGACAGCTCTGTTAATCTTCCGAATGTAGGTCAAACAAATTTCGGTTTTGCAAGGACATACATGTACCTAGGGCATACTTTTACATTAATTAAAAGTTTAAATATTAATAACATTCTACCTATTAAGTTAACTCTAGAAACTATTGCTGCTTTGTATTAGGTTCATCTATTATAAGAAAAAGTACATGTATCAAAGAAACAAATGACCTTCGCTTAATATTTTACTATTAATAATTTACGTAATTCAGCAAAGCAGCAGCACTTCCTGATAAATCAAACATTCTCTTAATTTGGTGTTTTTTTTATTGATATGTGTATGCCTTTGTCAAAAGTGTTTTAAGATAGGCTTCCTGATGCAAACACGTCAAACTTGTATATTAAACACTGAAAAAAGATTTTAATGTATATACACTACTAATAGATAATCATCCGCTGGATAAAAACAAGCATAATCATCCGATTTAACTTCTGATAGTTAAATCTGTTTATCAAAGAGAAAATATATGCTTAGACTCCATCATATGAACATCTCATTTTATTATGAACTCATAAACCTTGACACATATTTTACAACTATTATTCCTATAATGATATTCTAACTTGGTGCTTCCTGACATTAGCCGTATCATCGGCCTCAATTTTTGGGCTCTTATCATAACCTATGACGTCATTTTATACTTGAATCAGTCAATCTTAAAAAAATCACCCTCCCTTACGACTTGTTGGGTCAATGCTTGAACCTATTAGCTGTTTAATTGATATATTCTTATTATTAAATGCACGTTGTTCTTTTATTTGCTGCTGTTTTTTCTTCTGACCATTGCAGGACAAGCTGAAGCCTGATGTGTTGTTACTTTGTATTTGATGGCCTCCAATCGTCATGGCTGCTGACAGAAATCCCACGCATTTCCAACAGTTGGCGACATTCTGGCTTGCCAGTAGTGCTTATTTGCATTCGTATATTATGGACTAGGTGAGCAAGCAGTTGAGCATCTGTTCCCAGGGCTCAAGCTTTTGCTTTGCCTGTTTGATAGGGGTGCCCTATAAGCCAAGAATTGATGTCTTGCTCCCACATTTATAAGCAGCCATGGCCAATCATCGCCAAATTAACAGATACTATGTGTCAAGATTTACAGCATATCACATCGAAAAGTGCATCGCTATCATTCAGCTGTTTATATTTAACGGCTTTCAATGTATGTTACTTCAAAATGGCACCCAGGAGTAACCTTTAATTTAGTTTTATACGTTCGTGTATATAGCAATCGCAAATACCTCATATTCGAGCATATTTGATGACTTTGTTATGTGTGATGCCATAGTTTACATTTCCGTGCTTTCTCGTCGGCGAGACTACAAAGTAGACATACTATGGTACATACTACATACTAAATAGTAGTCATTTGCAGTGATGCGTAGATAATGTGTACATATGAGAATAACGAATACTTCCGAGACAAAAAAGTACAGTCATTTCATGCATATATTTAATGAAATGCTGTGAGATTTCAATGCAATGCTATGAGATTTGTACGCTATGCTATGAAAAATTGAAATGGAGGGCTTAATGATAAGGTATGCTATGCTACATGTATAAGATTCGAACAAAAACGTCTCCATACACAAAAGAGTTTCACACATTTGGAAGTTAAATGATAAAAAGCCAAAGTTAACCACTAATCTGCAATGTGAGCATTTATTCTTCCAAAGAAATCCATTTAAAACCCAGTTAAAATCATGTTGTATGCTACGCTATAGTATGATATGACGAATGAGATTCTATGAAATTGTATACTATGATATGAAATTCCAATGATATGCTATGAGATTTCAATGCTATGCTATGCTATGGTGTATGTTGTAAAAGATATGCTAGAACTGACTGTATACCCTATGAACTTGGAAATCGTCGTCCATGATAGTTGTCCGTTCTTGTCATTTTGAGCCTAGCACCGAAAACTCCTTAGCCTTTATCATCCAGACTTGTGTGTCATGTTTATAGAAGATACGTGTAATTATAACAAAAACGTCTAGATGATACCGACTAAAATTTCGTCAAAAGAGATTCGTTTATGTCATTATAAATTTTCAGTATTTCAAATTCAAAAGATATCCTGAAAATTTTGTGAAAAAGTTAAACAAATAGTTCTTACATTGTTTGTTTACAAAGACATTTTTTAGATTGTTTACAGCAATGCTGTTTTGTTGAGTGTGTGTTTTATTTAGTAAATGTAGTGCCAGCGTGACGACAAAATGTATATGGGGCATGCAGTCTATAATGTAAAGAATAATTTGAGAAGCGGATCCATTTGCGCACTTTTCCAGTGAATTTGTGCAAAGTACATAAATGTGTCAATTTCTCGACCAAAAATTGATCACACGGTATTGTTACGGTGTAACACATAACACCATAGGCGATTTCAATGTTTCGTTGAATTGTTTGTACACGTACCAATCGATTTGGTTAAATATAATCATAGCTCAGTGTTTGAAGTATCAAGCTTGTGAAGCTCAAATCTCGAGTTTAATCTCGGGATGTTGTACATACAATGTATAAACTTAATTAAAATTTTTAAGATCATTTTAATTTTATCAAAAATTGCTTTAACTGCCTTTTTTAATTTGTGTACAACAAAACTATTTTTACCCATCATTTTTTAATAGTTTGATGAACTGCTTCTAAAAGTTTCAACAGGCGTAAAATGAGAAATTTCATCTTTTTGAAATTATTGCTACTTGGAATGTTCTCTTATTATTAAAAGAGAAATATATATATATATATATAAATTTGTTCTAATTTGGAACAAGTTTTAAACTATAGTTTACCCTTGATACATAATTTTTCCTTAACCCATGTAACATTCGCGGTCGTAGACTATAATTTTATTCACACAGATTAGAGATAAAACAGATTGCCATTCATGAATAGCAAAACAGAATCAATAATGTAATACATTGGCCAATTTAAATATCAAATACAATAGCTCTTATCAGAGGCTCATTGCCCCTAAATACTAGTTAGTCAGTTTGCCGTAAAAATAATTTTAAGTGGTATACATATCAGTAGAATTGTCTAAAAACTAGGTTCTACCAAATAATGACAAATTAAAAATAAAGTAACTGTTGTCTCCTTTTCTATATCTTTTTGTTTTTATTTCCATGCATTCAAGTTTGTTTCAATGCATTGCCATTAAGGTATTTTAAATTTCGTATGATTTAGCCGATATGTGGATATTGGATATCTCTCAAATAGTGTTTTATACGAAATAAGAGTTTTGGAGAGAGAGAGAGAGAGAGAGAGAGAGAGAGAGAGAGAGAGAGAGAGAGAGAGAGACAGACAGAGAGACAGACAGACAGACAGACAGACAGACAGAGAGAGAGAGAGACAGACAGACGGACAAGCAGACAGACACAGTATGAAAGCATTTGTATGGTAATATTCACTAGAATAAGCTTTGTCATGATCAGTTATTGTCTTTCTGTCGCAGAAAAAATGAAAAGCTCAAAACATTATAAATACAGTATTTTTTTTTATTTTGTAAACTATGAATAAAACTTTTTTTGTTAAAAACAACACTCAAAGCTTTTGAAATGAGAAGATGGCAGCATGTTTGAAGCGATTTTGTAAATAGAAAAATACATGAATGGCTGCTAGTCATTGATCTTTGTACACCATCTTGCAACTTCCGTCTAGTCTTTAAGTTTGGAGAAACGAACAAAAATGAATTGTTGCTACTTTTATGAACAATAAGATAAAGCTTACCTGTATAAAATAAAACATTCATGGCTTTTGACCGAGAGGATTGCATAATATATAAAAAAAAAATACATGAATACGTGTAAGCATTCGATATTCTTACAACATTGATTTTTGTTTTCAAATTCGGAGAAAACAGTAAAATAAAATCGTTTCTTTGCCAAAATGTTCAGACTGTTTATATTGATAATCTACGCTATGCTGATGAAGGAATGATGTGAAAATTGTCCTTATATCGTTTATTGTATTTACGATCAATGTGTTTAACATACCTCCTCTCATTTTCATATTGATTAGATTTAAAATAAACAATTCGATACTACATACCATGTGAATTTTCTATTCATAAGGCGAATTTCAATGCATATCAAAATATATATATAGATGCAAAATATCGAAAATTCCCACATATGTGTGATAAAAAAAAAAGTTAATCCGAGTCATCAGTTACTGCATGTTTCGTTTTCAATGTTTCGAGTGTTGTAAATGAAATTTAAAAGTACTACGGTATAGAGATAAAAAATGCAAACCACATTTTGATAGTTGTAATGATAAATTTATAAGAATGCAAAAATTGAGCAATATTGTTGATTTTCAGATCAGCTGGATATTAAAAAAAACATGCTTCATCTAATAAGACCAATTCATTCAGAAGATGAAGGTATATTTAAGTCATGAGATGATCTGCAAACTTTAAAAGCCATATCACCCTGCATACGACACACGTTTCCTTTTATTTGAATCAATGCTGCTTTTGTGTTCGTTTATCCTTGTTAGTTCATAGACTAAAGGATAGTTATATGCATAAAACGTTTGTTATTTATGCATGTGTAAAACCAGTAAGTGAATGTGATCAATTTGTCCTTTGAAAATACACAATGATCAATATAACTTTTTCTGCTAATGACAACATTGATCATGTCAACATTAGTATCAAAAACGGATTCAGAAATGATTCAACTTCAGAAGGATTTATTTTGCAACTTTCGTTTAGTGAAACAACTTCTGAAATAGTTTTCACTTGTGTGATTCTTACTGTTGCGTTCTTTGGATGCATCGGAAACATTGCCGCAATAGGCAAAATCATACACGATCCGAATTACCATACACCGACATTTGCTGTTATCGGGCAGTTGGCTTTGGCAGATTTTATTTCAGTCATAATTTCTACATTTTTCACATTGACAAACTTCTGGATGTTTTTGCCAAGTTTTTCTGTCATCTGGGAAATAAGTGAATTAAGTTCTTTCTTTCACTTGTGTTTACTGTCCGCTGTCAGATATTTAATTACTGTACATCCCCTACAAAGCAGACAACATCTAACTGTAACAGTGGTGTGTTTGTGTTCGCTCACAATATGGATATCTAGCGGTGTAGCTGGAGTTATTTTTAAATTTATTGTACGGGCACTAAGTTTGACAAATTCGATGATCATTTATTTTATAGTAAATGTTATTATATTGGCAATGGTATGTTCTATAGTAATCCTGTTGCATATTAAAAAGATAAGAACATTACAAAATTCTTTGTCCGTAACAGAACAATCACAAAGAAGAATGAATATTGTTGTCACTGTGATTATTAGTATATTTGTTTTATATCAGTCGACTGTTATCGCAACAAATATAATTAGATTCTTGATAGATCAAAGGTACTTAACTGGTTATCCTATGTACCATGTGTATTTCTATATTTTCATTGCATGTATGAACTATTCGTGTAATCCTTATATATTATTTCTTTCACAATTTATATAGGGCTTTGCATTTGAACATATTTCAATTAATCCTCATTCGAGACATGAAAGTATTAATTTATACTTTTTTGAAAAAAAAATCTAGATATTACATAAACAAGTCTTTCAATAGATGTCCCTGGCTATTACAAAACACGAATTAGGGTGCCTTTTGAAAGTTACTAGGAAATGCGGGTCCGCTAAATAAGACAGAATATTTCTTAGGTTAAAGGAAGCAACTTTTTCAAATTCACTCTCCCAATCTATTGTCCTAAAACAACAATGCTTTTCGATGCTAAGCTCCCCGAGACAAGGCTGCAAAAATCTAGAGGTACATATATAATTTAATTCATTTCAAAAAGATCCATTGTTATAAGGAATTTAATCTTTTTTTTTATCCGTACTTATACACATGGCATTAACCAGAACACCGAAATTTGTCATGAAATCAATAGTATTCAAAAATAGTATTTCCGTTATATCATTGTTTTATAATGTCCGTATGAGTATGTGAAGTAAAAATTAAAACTTAAAGAGCTTTGGTAAAAATTCACAAACACGCAATTTTTTTATCACATGGTAGTTTTATTTAATTCTTTGCTTCCTGCAAGCAATCCAAAACATTAAAAAAATGTCGACACAGGGACACTTGTTGGAATGTGATAGATTAGCATTGTATTTTGCAGATAACGTAAATATCTATGCCTTTCCAAATCAAATTTACAAAAGAATTTATTGAACAGAAAGTTTTAAAAAAAGATTCTTTGAAATCATAATATCATACTATAAAGATTTCCTACAAACTACAACACCATAAACAGATATCCTCTGTTTTTTAAAACAAAGTTCTATTTGTATTTTTTATGATGTGTAAAAAGAGGTTATATCATTTAGATATTTTTTTAGCAGACAATCTTCTTATGAAGAGATTATTGTTGTAAAAATGTATCCCTATTTCTTCTAAAGATTTTTACACGTTTTATTTAATTTATTTTTTTCTTTTGTTGAGGGGGGGGGGGGGGGGGGTGGAGAAAGGAAAAAAAGTAATCGGTTACAAGTAAGGCACTGTAAAATTTTAATTTGATGTTGATAAATATAAAAATTGCTTTATCTATAACATTCTCTGTGCTTCTTTCATATTACATATCTTTTTAATAAGTCACGTCAAGTAAAGTCAATAATGTCAATCAGTATTCCAAACACACAATGCAGACAAAAAAAAACAAAAAAAAAATTAAAAAAAAATATACA
Source organism: Magallana gigas (assembly GCF_963853765.1). Lineage (NCBI taxonomy): Eukaryota > Metazoa > Mollusca > Bivalvia > Ostreida > Ostreidae > Magallana > Magallana gigas. The sequence continues at coordinate 48,043,292 of NC_088856.1, forward strand.
ATGTATTTTTACTACTCTATAATATAACACCTTTTTGTGAAACTATATTGTTTAATGATGTGCATGCGTGTGCCGTTTGTCACAAGTTACATCTCGAGACATTAGGTTAATCACAACAATTTACCCCAAATGAGTCTAAATTTTACCTTATGTAAAGGATATTCAAAACCACGTGACATTATGAGACCAATTATTATAATAGCAAAACATGTATAGCACATTTTATAACTTTATCTATCACTTTTTGAACACTAAAAAGGTCAGGTACAATGATGTAAAAAGTCAGATGTTTTGTAATATATGTAACGAAAATGATATTGAGGATGAATTCCTTTTTGTTTTGAAATGTTTTATGAAGAATTAGAAATGAAAGATATTAAACATTGTTACAATATAAAAGCTTATGTGTTCAAACTTGTAAAGTTACTTTGTGTAGATAATACAAAAGAACTCAATAATTTAGAAAAATGTCTTACAAAGAGCTATGAAATTAAAAATTTGACGTTGTTAATTTTATTTAATTATATTTTGTGAAACATTAATCGTTATTTCATGTATCTTCTTATAGAAAATCTCTATATTGTTATGTATTCTGATAATTTGTTTAACTAAAGGAAATAAACTGAATTGAAAATGAATTGTGGGTGTTATCACAGATATGCACTAGAATTATTTTGCGTGATGGCCATAAGCGCTTGTTTCTGCATTTAAAGTTCACCCTATACGAGGGTCAATCAAAAAATACGAACACAGTGTGGCTGTCTATTATATATTTTTCAGTAAAGTCATAACTAACAGATTAATTTATGCAACAATATTTTTTTTACCGATATGCGAAGTTTCATTCCAAATGATGAAAAGGGTTTTTTGTTACCCGATTTTAAAATCAACATGCTTTGTCACCATTCAATTTAAATTGGCAATATTTCACTTGCCATCTAATTTGGTCACATTTGTTCGAAAATCATTAGTTAGTTCCTCGAAGTTTTCTTATTTTTCACCACATGTCTCTTCGTTAACAGTTGAGAAATCCCTGAATGTAAGATAACGTTGTTTATTTTTTTATCAAATATTTACAGATATTCTACTATCTTTCGTATTGTTTGATGTTCAAAATACATTTACCACAACCCAACAAAACGTGTTAGAGTTCAACACAAATGTGCAAATAATTTTTAACTTATTTTTTCCAACATTGAGCATTTTCACCGTTTTTATCGGCTTTTTCCCGAGTTAGATGCATACTATTTATACTTTTCGTTGCCACGTGACGTCCGGCGACGTTAATGTTTTTAGTCAATTTTTAAAAAGGACTGTATGTCTTTACAATTAGTTACTGACATCTGTTTAACAAATCTATATACTCCGTCATTATTTTGTGCATAGAATATCATGACAATATTTGATTTAAGGTTTCAATTTTTGTTGGTTTTAAGACAAATTATGGAGATATTACTTTCAACATAATGTGCTTTATTGTTCACATAACACAAAGTTTGACCGTGTGCCGTGACCTAATTTTTGCAGGATTAGATTCTGAATAATTCTCAGAAATGAAGGAATATATGAACTTTCCTTATTTCAAATTGTTTGAAACAATTGCTAAATAATGTCTCTTAAATTTAGTATTAATTTGACGTTAAATAACATAGCTATGGAAAAAAGTCTTCGTATTTTTTGATTGACCCTCGCAGTATAAAAAAAAACACTGCTAAACATGGACAGAATCGAAAGCCATTACCACCACAACAAACAATTATTTCTTTGATAAAGTTTATCCCATTGTGTTATAAAGGACTCTGTGCGGTATTATGCATGCTTTGGCCCCAAAATCAAAGTTTTATAAAAAGCTTTAAATAAGTTGAATTATAGTTAAAATCATATTGAAAATAATGGTGTAAAAGATTATCACCACAGTGACGTCATAATGTAGAAATGACGTCATGAAGATTGCCTTATTTTGATAAATTGGTGTTTTAAAGCAAACTATGGGTGTTTTCCGATGGTTTATCGACTGGGAAACATCGAGTGCAGGCTTGCTCAAGTACCATATTTTTAGTATAATGTGTATAACTATATGAAGAAAAACATAAAATCGTACTTGAGCAGACCTGCACTCTATACTTCCGAATGCAAAATATAAGGCAAAAATGAGAATATTTTCATTTGTTTGCAAATTTGTGGGAATTAGGTTATTTAGGTGACGTCATAGATAAACAGCGAATGAGCAATGGTGACTAAAATCAAGATTAAAGTGATAGGCATCCTCTGTACAATAATTTTTACAATAATTTATGAAGATTTGATTTTATTTTTATATGATACTATTTAAAAATTGGTTGAAATCGGGGGCAGATATTTGACCATACCGCACATAGTCCTTTAATTACAGAAACAAGCTTCTGCATCAAAAACTTATTAAATACCAGGAACGTTTTTAATATTCCCAGTGGTACAACTCTAATATAAAAATTGCATGTAAATATGTATTTATCAAAGATTTGTATATGAAAGGAGTTAAAATCATTGGAGATTTTTTGATTGAAAATGGAAACATATTATCAAGAATAGATGTTACTGAAAGATTTCATTTTTCATATATACCTCCTATGTTATATAATAGTGTAATATGTGCAATATCAAAATACTTGACACATTTGTCTATTGATAAGTCTACTTTAAAGAGAGACTGCACAACATTTATGCCATTTTGTTATGATTTTATTTTTTTTTAAGTAACAAAGCATATATACATATGTTTAACCTCAAATGAATATGTACCTACAGCTATCAACAAATGGAATGCTGAGCTATGTGGTTTTTTGCCAAATGATCTCTGTTTACAGGATGCTTTTAAAATATGTTTTAGAACTACCAACGATTCAACTATTAATTGGTTAAAATATTCTCCATAGAATTCTTCCTATTAAATATTATCTTAAGAAAATCAGAACTACTACCTCTGACTGCTGTACTTTTTGTAATGAAATGTCTGAAACTATAAAACATGTTTTTTGCAACATGGAAGAAAATATATCATCTATGGAATGCACTCAGTATGCTTATACATGTATATGAGAAATGCTACAAAAATGTTAGTTTCGATGTCTGTAATGTTTTATTTGGTGTTTATCCCCTTGATTGGGAGAACAGAATTTAACTTTGTAATCCTATATACAAAGTATTTTATGTATATTTTTATGTTTAGAACAAATAAGACGCCAATATCTTTAAAAAATTTTCACTATTTAAATCAAAGATACAAGAATGAAAAGTATATTCATAATCAGAATCAGAAATTGAAGAATTTGATAAAGCAGGGTCTCCATGGAATGATTTAACTGATCATCTGGCAGTTTAGATGTGAAAAGTGTACAATAATACGTCACGTTAGTATTTCTTATGTTTTTTTCTGTTTTTCGTTTCATTTTGTTTTATGGATTGTAGTTTTACTACTTAGGCGTTCTGTTTCATAACTATCACAAGCAGCTACCCTACTCTTTATTTATATTAATGATTATATATGAGTTAACGGTCAGCAAACACATAGCGCACGTTGTGTTAACGGTGAACGAACTCAGAGCGCACGGTGAATGAACGGTGAGCGCATGTTGAATGAACGGTGAACGAACACAGAGCACACGGTGAATGAATGGTGAGCGAACACAGAGCACACGGTGAATGAATGGATAGCGAACACAGAGCGCACGGTGAATGAACGGTGAGCGAACTCAAAGCGCACGGTGAATGAACGGTGAGCGAACACAGAGCGCACGGTGAATGAACGGTGAGCGAACACAGAGCGCACGGAGAATGAACGGTGAGCGAACAGAGGGCACGGTGAATGAACGGTGAACGAACACAGAGCACACGGTGAGTTAACGGTAAGCGAACACAGAGCGCACAGTGAATGAATGGTAAGCGAACAGAGCGCACAGTGAATGAATGGTAAGCGAACAGAGCACACGGTGAATGAACGGTGAGCGAACACAGAGGGCACGGTGAATGAACGGTGAACGAACACAGAGCACACGGTGAGTTAACGGTAAGCGAACACAGAGCGCACAGTGAATGAATGGTAAGCGAACAGAGCACACGGTGAATGAACGGTGAGCGAACACACACGTAGAACGCAACGGGAGCGCAAGGTGAACGGTGAATGTACTGTAAAAGCAAGATGAACGATTTTCAGAACACCTTGGAGGTTATTTTCAAAAATAAAATTTAACGTAATAATAAAGAACACAAAAGTAAAGTTGAAGTATTGTATTAGGTTGAATGGCCAAATTTAAAAAAAAGAAGTAAGGAAAATATCCTCGCTTTCTTACAATATGCATTCGTATCATTCACACTAGTTTTGTCGCTCGGAACTGTCCAGGGTTAAAAGACTAAGTGATTTTTATTATGACGGAGAGCCCAGTGCATTAAAATCACGTCCAAGAATCTCCAAGGCGGAACTAAAAACTGACTCTTTCTTACAACGCGCATCTTTCACTCAAACGTTCAATTTTACACAATTGAGGAATTATAACACTCTCACACCGTTGACTCTTTGATTGGAGGAATGACGCTTATTTAAAGCAAAGCACACGCAAACACCTATACTCTTTGCATTTGTCCGAGTCCTTCGGGGGATTTGAAGTAAATGTTTTCAATAAACAAAAACTTAGAATAGGAAAAAAATGCCATGCTGAAAATTAAGATTTTCATTATTTACAATGTGACATTATCCTCCGACTCTTACTTAAATAAGAATACATATTAACTTTTTAAGCATTGATTTGTTACAAACTTTTGCAAGAACAGATTCTTTTAATTTATGCTATAATATTTGGTAAAGTATTTAAATTTATCCTAATTGTGTCGTTGATTGATAATTTAATGAATTCAAAAAGAAGCATTTTAAGGCGAGCAAGAAGGGCGTTAAACGTTTTTAACTTGCGTAAAAAGAAATTGCAGAGCAACCCAAAAATTTTAAATGAATATATCTTACTTATTTAATTTGTATTTTAAAAAATTTAATGTACTTGACATGCTATCATAGTTAAAATAAATCATATATCATACCATTGAGAATTTTTTTATTTGTACAGTGTGATGTATAATACTAGACCAGGTCCATAGAATCACTGGCTTTTCCATCTTTAGTCCATATATAAATGAATGTACCTTTTTCACTTATGTCTTATCTTTATATATTTTTTCCATAAATTTATTTGATCAATGACTGTCATATATTTAGAAACCACAAGTCGTTCAGTGCCCAGTAAAAGAATTGTAATCCAACAAATGCAATTCAAATTGATCATGCATTATACAGGTATAAAGTTATTGAAGTATGTATCTTATTTCATTTAGAACTAGGGAATAAATTCATAAAGTAATGTTTATATATCTAAACTTGTAATACATGTATCTTCATAAACTTGGAATTGACTATTGATAAAAAAAATCTTATAAGTATACTTACATGTATATTGGAAATATTAAATCAATTAGGGTAGATTTTAAAAATTGCGTAAACACCACCTTGCTCGTATATTTGTAATTTGATTTGTTTGTTTTGTGTTACACATTTATATTTTTTTTCACAAGATGAAACTGTGCCATTCAGTCATTTGAAAAGTAACTGAAAGGTAACTGAAATGTGACAGAACTGCAGAGCTATGCCATTCAGTCACTTTTCCATCTCATTCAGTTATCATTCAATTAACTGAATAACAGAGGTTTTTTTTTACAAAATATACACTATTTTTTAATAACATTATCGTTAAAAAGTGCACAATTTTTGCACAATGTTTTACGTGTGATTTGAAAATATAGAGTTGCTCTTTTGATGGTCAGTCATGCTGTTTGAAAATAAAACAGATTGAGACTGTTGATATTCTTGTGTTTTTAGTCAGTAGCTTGCCTCGTTTCAGATAGTGTTCATACATGTACGTAGAGCATGTCCTTCAGACAAATCTGAATATGAAAGTGATGAAGGAATATTACTACATAGGTATGGAAAGTTGACGATAGAAAAACTAGATGCTGTCATTAGACAGTAATACCCGCACCATGTGTTTGCCCCTAAATAACACTGTTTTATACCAGTTTAATTAAAAATGAAGGCTACATGCAAACTCCGGTAATACATTTAAAAATTATAATTTTCATAACTGAAGGATGAGATCCCTGCCCATATGATAATACACATCGTGACATGAGCAGCACTTTATGTGCAATTTGGGGTAGAACTGTTTGCAGTGAATTTTCAGTTAATCAATAATCTTAACATTTTATGTCATAGGAAGTATAATGGTCTATATAATTATTACAAACAAAATTAAAAATTAAATTATGCCCCCTCCCCGTGAGGGTTGCCGGTTTTAGATTTGCTTCTGTGTGCCTACATGAACATCATCGTATGCACAGATTTAGAGAAGGGGTGGGAGTGAGGGGTCCAGACCCCCCCCCCCTCCCCATGAAAATTCGTAAATTACCAAAAATACACCTTGGACCCCAATGCTCTTACAGACATGTAAACGCTCTAACCCATTGCGCTTCAATGTTAGGTAACATTATTTGGGGGGTAAATATTTAATCAATAGTCAACATACTTTATTGTTTATCTCAATAGGAAGTATACATGTACATCACAATATGCAGGTGTCCTGCACAACCTTAAAGCTGTTATTTACCTAATAAAATAGTGCAAGTGGATTTGAAGAATAGGTCATAAAAATACATGCATGTTACAAATGACTGATCTTTGTCTGAAGTTACGTACACAACACAGGTTTGCATGTCTCATTAGCGGGTACTAGTTTTACCCAGCTCTTCGATTAGATGGGTTCACGTGTATACATACATGGGTGTTGCTAAAACGCGGAACGGAAAACGGAACGGAAGGAAAACGGAAAATCTTATCTAATGTTATTTACCTCATAGATTTGTTAAGTATGCTAAAACGATATACTTTATGTACCTTTTTAATTTTTTTTGAAAGATTAGCAATATTAGATTATTTATTCAAGAATATTTTTTTCCTCAAAATTAACAGTACATGCATTGACCACTATATTCTGTCCCAAAATATCCTCGATTCACTTTTTGCTGTATATTTATATATACCTCAGGGTTCAAGCGATTCTCTTTTAGAAGCATTAAACATTCTCATTATTCTTTCTTTAAAACGTCCTCTCTAGCTTATCAGCTGGTATAAATACACGGCTAAAAATAAAGAAGTCTACGGGGTTTTGCATTTTAACAGACCCGGATGATGGTGTTGAAAAATTGTGCAAGGTCTTCTGAGTGACTTCCAAATGGAGAAAAGATGTCAACATTTTCCATTATAAATCGTCCAAATGTGCTGCATGAATATTTTGGGATCGACAGACTATAGTCCCAATATATAATCGGAAAATCAAACCAGGCAACGTCTAGAGCTCTCTTTTCGGATCATATGTATATAGCTGCTGGAATAAACAACTGCATGCTTTGTAATGCAAACGTAAACAAAATTGCATTGCTAAAAATACTAGTTTCACAAATTACTAGTTTCACAAATTACCGGGTATTTTAATGTTTACTGTTATTAATGTTAAAGCATCAGAAACAAAATAGATAGTTTATTGAGTTTAGTTACCGATTTTGATGTTTTATGTTTTACAGAATCTCACTTAGACTCATGCATTACAGACCAAAATTTGCTTATTGATGGTTTTAATACAATTTATCGTAAAGACAGGAACAGTTTTGGTGGGGGCATTATCATATATGTATCAAACTCATTACGAGTGAAAAGACGTACTGATCTAGAACCATCAAACATTGAGTGTATATGGATTGAAATAAGTGACCCTACCTGCAATATTTTGCTCTGTTGTACATATCGGCCCCCAAATAGCGATAATACCTTTTGGAGAAATTTATCCTGGTCCACGGAAAAAGCATCTGATGATTCTGATAAAATTATTTTAGTTGGTGATCTAAATGTTGATTTTCTAAATATCCCACACACTCACTCAGTCCTTGATTTACTCTCTAGCCATTTTTTAGAAAACACAATCACCGAACCGACAAGAGTCACACAAAACACGAGCACACTCATCGACCCAATTTTAGTAACACGTGACATCCCAGTTTTTGAGTCGGGTGTTTTAAATGTGGATCATTCCGTTAGTGACCACAAAGCTACATATGTTTGTGTCAAAACTAATTTAAATCTTAACTGTGCTTACAAGCGCAAAGTTTGGCTTTATAAAAATGCTGATTTTGATAGACTTAATTCTCTTATTACCAATACCGACTGGGAAACTTTAATAATGAGGACCGATAATGTACATAATGCTACGGTTAATTTTTCACATACATTTTTTTCTCATATTAGGGAATCCATTCCAGAAAAATTAATAACTATACGACCAAAGGATAAACCATGGTTCGACTCAGCTCTACGTAAAGAAATAAGTTTACGAAATCGTTTAAGGAAAATTGCAATGAAATCAAATAACGCTTTAGATATGCAAAAGTTTAAAAAATCACGCAATAAAGTAAACAACATGAAAAAGTATGCCATTAATAATTACTATAATAATTTGGAGCTCAGCTTATTAGATTCAAGTAAAAATAATCCAAAACTCTATTGGAGATTATTAAAGAACGTTTTTAATATTAAAATGTCTACTGAAATTCCTCCATTGCAATTTACCTTGAAAACGGGTGAACAATCGATAGCTTATTCCAATACAGAAAAGGCTGAAGTTCTGAACGATTATTTTTCTTCTATTTCATTTTTAGATGACAACGAAGCTAAATTACCCAAATTTCACTCTGTATGCAATAATGTTATCTCTGATATATGTATTTTAGAACAAGAAGTTATAGATATTGTATCAATTCTTCAAGTTAACAAGGCCGTGGGGCCAGATAATATAAGTCATAAAATGTTAAAAAGTACTATGTATACTATTGCTAAACCTCTGTGTATATTATTTAATCGCTCTTTAAGAGATTGTACGTTTCCAAGCTCCTGGAAAATATCCCATGTTCTTCCTTTATATAAGAAAGGTGATTCATCTCAAATGTCAAATTATAGACCTGTTTCTTTGTTAAGTTGTGTATCAAAGATAATGGAGCGAATTATTTTCAAACATGTGTACAATTATTTTCATGACAATAATCTTTTTTATAAATATCAAGCTGGATTTTTACCTGGCCACTCAACTGTTTACCAGCTTATAGAAACATATGATCATATTTTAAAAGCAATTGATCAAGGCCAATCATGTTGCATGATATTTTGTGACTTGTCAAAAGCGTTTGACCGCGTCTGGCATAAAGGTTTATTGTTTAAACTCCATACTTATGGTATCACAGGGAATCTGTTTAAATGGTTTAATAGTTATCTTGTTAATAGAAAGCAAAAGGTTATGTATCGAGAAGTGTTGTCGTCTACAAAGCCTGTGAATGCCGGAGTGCCTCAAGGCTCTGTCCTTGGGCCATTGCTATTTCTTATTTATGTAAATGATATAGCAGATAATATGTTAACATTCTGTAGACTTTTTGCAGATGATAATAGTTTACAACATGCTGCAATCAATGTACAAGATATAGAATTTAATCTAAATCAAGATCTTTTAAATCTGGAAATCTGGTCTAAGAAATGGCTTTTGAACTTCAATCCTTCAAAAACAAAAGCAGTTCATTTTAATATTAAAAAAAATACTGTAAATCCCTTGTTAAAATTTCAAGATCGTGATTTGGAATTCGTGTCTTCTCACAAACATTTAGGTGTTATTTTTTCTGAGGATCTTTCATGGACAGTTTATATCAACTCTATTATAGCAAATGCTCAAAAGAAATTGGGACTAATGAAAAAACTCAAATTCAAACTTAATAGAAAGTCACTATCATTGTTATATACTTCATTTATAAGACCTCAGTTAGAATATGCATCTGATGTATGGGGCGGGTGCACTTTCACTGATTCCGAAAGATTAGAACAAATACAATTGATTGCAGCAAGAATCGTCACAGGATTACCTATTTTCGCTTCTAGGGATTCTCTTTATTTCGAAACAGGGTGGGAAACACTTGATAGTAGAAGGAAAATGTCCAGGCTGAAAACCATGTATAAAATTGATAGAAACCTTTTACCCAATTATGTAATGGACATTTTCCCAAATAAACGTGTTAATGCATCCAATTATTTTACAAGAAATGCATACCAAAATTTCGTTTACAATTGTATAAATCTTCATTTGTTCCCACTGTTGTTAATGAATGGAATGCGCTTTCAAAGGATGTCCGTGAAAGTGACTCCATTCGCATTTTCAAAGAAAAAATACATGTTTCTATCATAAATCAAAATGATATTAATTGTCGAACTAAACCTGATTTTTTTACTTATGGTGACAGATTTTTTAATATTATTCATACTAGACTTCGTCATAATTGTGTACTAAATAGTGATCTTTTTCGTTGTAATATTATTAATAGTCCACTCTGTTCGTGTGGCAAGCTCGAAGACACTTATCATTATTTTTTCACTTGTAATAAATATAAAGAGGCCAGAAATGTTATGCTTAATGAAATTTTCAATATTGTAAATTTAAATATTGTTAATACCCATGTCCTACTTTGGGGCGACAACACAATCAGTGTCAGCGAAAACAAACTTTTATTTTCTCTAGTTTATCGTTATATCAAAGGTACAAAAAGATTTAGTTGATGTTTGTACACCATTGAAAATCTATATATAACTGTCATATGATCTGTTGACCTTACATGTTGTGTATACATTATTTTTACTGTATTATATACTTGTATTGGGAGAGGGCGATCTAAGTTTTTGAACTTGTGTCCAATCCCTGTTGTAATTTTTGTACAATAAAAATATGTTCAAATCAAAATAATGTTTACTGTATTTTAATGTTTTAATGTCGTCAGTCCTACAGTTTTTTTCTTCCATCTCAATGATACTGTATCGTCTGTATGATAAAAGATCGTCTAGAACACCGAAAATTCAATTTTGATGTAAGTATATACATGTACATCATATTTGAAAATAATATAAAAATACTCAAAACACGCATAAAACGCTTTCACTAACTGCGTACGTTACGCTAATATGCCAGCAATACCATATAAGAGAAATAAGTAAAAAGTTATAGCTAATTTGCTCGTTTAATCATGTTAATGTTTCACAATTCGTATACATTTGATTTTTCCGTTTCGTACTCAACTAAAGCCGAATGAATACAATGCTATAATTGATAGACATTCATATGAATATTAATAAGATAGCAACATGTTGATAATCATTCATTAGATATAAATAAAAGATACAAAGTAAATCGTTTCTGGCCAGTCTATACCCTTTTTAAGGGATAAACGTGATGATATTTTCCATTCCGTTCCGTTTTCCGTTCCGCGATTTAGCAACACCCATACATACATGTCTGTGTTTTCCGTATGCAGAAAAGGATTACGGTAGTTAAGATCAGCTAAAGGAATTCATTATTGTGTTTTAATTGGATTATCATTATGATGTTGACCAATTTAGGTAAGCATAATACATGTAGTAGCAGTAGCACAATATAATAAGATGCCAGCATGAGATTCCTGCCAGCATACATACACATGTATATAAGTTCTACTTTCACTTTCTAAATGTAATCTCCCTGTGACAGCATACCATGCGCGGATCTAGAGGGGGGGTCGGGAGGGTCCCGACCCCCCCTGGAAAATGAAAATTTATTAAATTTACATAGTAAAATTATCGCGAAAATATGCCTCGGACCCCCCTGGCAAACACAATTATCCTTCGGACCCCCCCTGGAAAAATTTTCTGGATCCGCGCATGCATACTGTATCATCATCTTTTAATATTTAAATAAGCTTATCATCGTTACCTATCCTATCGCATTTGTAAAGTTTCTGTCATTTTAGTTGCAAAAGTTATTTTTTTCATTTGTCAGACTGCATGCACTGTTGAGTTGACCCCATATTGACCCTGTATAAACAATTTCTTATTAAATTTGTGTATTTCATATGTAAGTAAGTGTAGACACTTATATTTTTTATATGAGTAATAATAGGAAGGAAGGAGTATTTCTTTCTTAATGTATTATAATGCATCAAATACAATGTAGGTCATGACCTTATGGGACTGTTCTGACCCCACGAAACAGGAAAATACAAAATATCTTCTAAAGTCATTATGATGCATCAACTGGTGTAAAGTACATTAATGACCCCCAGGTGTTGTCTTTAACCCCCCCCCCCCCCCCCCCCCGCCTTTATGAAATAGGAAATGATATGATACACTGTATATTTTGTTAACTTCTGAGATCTGAGATCCTCATCCCTAAACCGTTTAATTTATTTTTGCTCTTTGTGTCATTGCGCGTAAAATTGTATTGTAAGATTATCCCCCTTGGAGACACCCTGACATTTTAGAACTAGAAATAATAATGTATTTTATCTTATTCATATGTTATACAGTAGTGTTTGATCCATGTGGGTAATTCCTAGCCTAATGATGTCACTGCTTTGTTTAGGAGACTTTACAATTGCCCCAAATAGGTGAATACACATGGCAGTGATGCATATAACATTTTGTTTATAAATCTTAAAAATTGAATTAAGCAATTTCCAAAATGTTAATGTGAATCACGAGAGAAAAAGCAATCAAGAAATGATTTAAAATTTGCTACTGTACACATGTAAGAATGTATTAAGAAGACTGAATCTTTATAAGCAGGTTAGATTGGGGGGGGGGGGTGAATGTGGAGTATAAACATTTATAATTTGAATCATTTATTGTTATTAATTAATTTTAACTTGTCAATGAATACTACTTATTGATCCCAAGGTAGAAATATGACCTCTGATCGTAACTCAATAGATCATTTGTCAATTATGCAAGGTGTAATGTAATTTTTTTTAAGAATAACATTTTTACCAGTTTTTAAAATTTTTTAGACACCCAAATTATATTTTGATTTTAATAGATTATTCGACAAGGAAGGGGGGGGGGGGGGGAGAGAGAGAACAGTTTATATTTGAGTTTGTTTGGGAGTGGGGGTTCCAAGTCATATATTTGACAATTTTTTAATGTAATTTAAAATAAGACTAAGTCATACTACAGTCATGAACATGAATAGTATAGAACAAAACACAAACTAATACATGTACATGTATATATACATAGGAAGTATTACAAAACAGATGATTGATCTATATCTGGGTTCTTAAATTGAATCATATATCATGTACATATTATATTATTGTTTCTTTGTTCAAGGCATTTAAGATGGTATGTAGGTCATGATCCCAAGTGCTCTTCCTGAAATTATCAAATATCATAAAAACCATTGAGATCCCCACCTTAATCCAAAGATATTATTCCTCCTTAGGTCATGCAGGCGCATCAGATCATTATGGCATGTAAGTCATGACCCTAAGGGGTCATCCTGACCCCCTTAGAATCAGAAATTGTCAATTATCTTTAAATTATTGATGTTTGATGATCCTATCTCTATTTAATCTTTATTAATTATTAAGTCTCCTGAATGAAGTTTGGAGACTTATTGTTTTTGTACGGTTCTTAATACATGTATATATTCTTCATCTTCTTTTTCTTCTTTCCCGCTCTGAACTTGTTTCTCAGAGATGGCTGAACATAATTGTACAAAACTCTAGGATATGATAGGCCTGCAAATCTAGTTGTGCACCCTGGTTTGATTTTTCTCATTTTGGGTTAGACAACCACTTTTCGGGGGGGGGGGGGGGGGGAGGGGGGTGTCAAAAGGGTGTGGGGTCTAACATTGAACCTTGTAGAAAGAATCATAGACTCTATTGTAAATGGTAACTTGAAAACGGACAAAGATAATAATATAGGGTTTTCATAATCATATATTGGCTGTTACTGGCAATATATAGGGTTTATTAGATCTGACCCCTGGGGTCATCCCCAACCCCCAGGAATTTGAAATTACCATATATCTCAGAAACTGTTATAATCATGACCCCTAAACCATATATATTCATGTTTCTGATGTCAAGGGGCATCAAATGTTATGTAGGTCATGGGCCCTGTGGGTGGTCCTGACGCCCTCAAACAGCAAGTCCCTTAATATCTTCAAAACAGTTGAGATCCCCACCCTTAAACCATATATATTCTTGTACCTTGTGTCAAGGGGCATCAAACGGTATGTAGGTCATGGGCCCCGGGGGTTGTCATGACCCCCCTTGAACAGGAAGTGCACGAATATCTCGAAAATGGTTGAGATCCCCACCCCTTAACCATATATATTTTTGATCCTTAAAGGGCATCAAAAGGTATGTACCGGTAGGTAATGGGCCTCAGGGTTAAATTTAATTTTTCAAAACCGTAATGCACATCTATGGAACAGTTCCTTTCATATCCCAAGATATGATGTGTCTATCCATTAAATCATAAAAGGAATTCTAGGATCTATGTTTTTTTTTAAGTGATAAACGTCAATTTTCTGCTACATTTTGACTCCCTGGATGAAATTTAAATTTTGAAAACCTTACTGCACATCTATAGAACAGTCCCTATCATATCCCAAGATATGATTGTCTATCCATTAAATCATAAGAGGAGCTCTTGGATCAATGTTTGATTTTTTAGTGATAAACGTCAATTTTCTGCTACTATTTGACTCCCAGGATGAAATTTAAATTTTTAAAACCTTATATCACATCTATAGGACAGTCCCAATTATATCCCAAGAGATGATGTAGCTACTCCAAAAGTTGTAAGAGGAGTTCTGGGAACCATATTTTTTTTGCCAAAAAACGTCATTTTTTGTTGCCCACTGATCCCCTTAATTAAAAAAAAAATTCTGGAACCTGATCATGCCTCAATATGACACCCCCAATCATATTCTAGAAGATCATTTGGCTACTGCTTAAAAAAAATGACGTTTTTTAAACCAGTTTTTTTGTAAAAAAAAACGTCATTTTTTAGCCATTAAATGACCCCCAGGACAAAATTGAAAATTCCGAAACCTTATTGCGCATCTATAGGATACCATAAAACATATTCCAAAAGATGATTTGTCTACTTTTGAAAATGTAGGAGGAGTTCGAGGAAGAAGGTTTTTTGTGAAAAAACGTCATTTTTTACCAATTATTTGACCCCCAGGACTAACAGAGAATTTTTGAAACTTTTTTACAAAACAACATGATACCCCAAATCAAACTCCAAGAGTTCAGTTTGCTGGTTTATAAGATGTAAGAGCAGATTGAGAAAGTAAAACGTGACAGACGGACGGACGGACGGACAGACGGACGGACGGACGGACGGACGGAACAGGGTAACAACAATATACCCGAACTTTCTTTAGAAAGTGCGGGTATAATTAGAGTCATTACGATTATCACGAATTGTTGTTGTTAGGTTACCATTAATGTTTTTTTTCTAGTAAAATATCAAAACATGAAACAGGAATAAATTTATAGAGAATGCGTAGCTAGGATCTAAAGACAGACGCAATTTGAAATTGGACAATTTTCTTGCCAAATTACTGTGGAATCATTAGATTTCGCGGTGGCTCAATTTTCGTGGAATTCGTGGCTACCTTTCATCCACGAATATAAACCCCCACGAACTAATAAATTAGGGCTATAAAGTCATAATCCTTTTGTATGTATACGAAAAGACATGAAATTACGTCCCCTCGAACCTGTAAAATTTAAGCACTCCACGAAAATTGGCCCCCACGAAGTTTAATGATTCCACAGTATTCCCCTTTTTCGTTGCATTTTGTTCTCAGATTTAAAATAAATTATTCAAAATATTCCAGATTGTTTGAGGTTATCTTTTTCTGTTCGCTATCATTTTTCCGGTCTTTGCATTACATGAACTTTCAAATGATTCGAAAGGGGAATTTTTGAAGAGGAATTTGGAATAACAAGGGTGAAAAAACATTGCTCTACAAGGAGAAATTTTGGGAAATTTAAGTTTACAAACACACGCCATAACTGATGTGGAGTTGGATGGTAAAATTTATTAATTTGATCACGAGTCGAACATGTCCGGCTCAATATCATTTATAGAAAACGTGCTAAATAATCGTATAGATCGTTGAAATACAAATGTAATTTATTTTTCTACTAAATAAAGTATACTACAAGACTTAGTGTGTATTAAAAATGAAGAATATATTAATATTATATGCGCGTTCTTTAATTAGTATTCACTCAGACAGCAAATATTTTTACTGGAATTTGTTCATTGAAATTGGTCATTTTTATTTGGGATACAAGCCTATATACTTTTTAGATATTCCGATATTTAATGTTTCAAAAAAATTTTCTCAATGGAGTTGAAATCATAAATAGTCAATCTTATTTCCTAATTTCTAGTATATGCTTATTCTTAAAATAAACGGCAAAAAAATAAATACCAGGTCTTCTGTTTTTACTTAATCTACCTCAACCATAAAAAACGTTACTGTAATAAATGTAAATGCTGTTGGTATGCAGCATCGAGGATGGCTCGATATCCCATTGGAAGTTGTCCATTATTGTAAGTGACAAAAAACAACCCTAAGGGCAATTGTGCCATAGCCATGTTTGAAGATATGAAGTGTAAAAGACAGGTCGCATACTTTCAGTGCGAAGACAGTTCTGTGCTTTACAGGTTATTCAAAGATAAATTGATTAATTGCCCTTGTTACCAAAACAAGATATCAATAAAAAACTTGATTCAGTTGATGTGATATTACGCCCTCAAATTTACCAAAAAATTAACTGCACTTTTGAAAAATAAATTGTACCGTTAATATATATTTAATATATGTGTTATTTAAATATAGAATAAAATTTTGACGATATTGCCAAGAAGGTGATTTTTTTTTTAACGTGAAATTCCCCGGCGGAATTAGAATTTCCGAAAAAAATTGGTAAGTATTATTCAGCAATTTACTGTGTGCGCATTGATTTACCAAGTTCTTAATTTGCCAAAAAATAAAAACTCTATAGGAGCGACTTCCATGCCGAAAATCACGATGGTACAATTCTGCGCACTATGTTAATTTCTTTAAAAAAAAAAACAAATTTTTGAGTTGTTTCCCTTTCGCTGTGTAAACAGTATGACGTCACCGCAGTGACAAACGCAGACGAATGATCGAGGTGTCAGGGTTTAACTTGGGGAAATCCAGGACTGCCACTTTTGTTTATAGGTAAGTTTAAATCCATAGAATTGTACAGTCTCAAACTGCCATGAAAGAAGAACTAAACCTGCCCCCTCTTCCTCATTTGCATGTAGAGACGACTTTAACACAAATGCACACAATTAAAATCGTCTCCAGGCAGGTACTGTAACGTTATGTAAGCGATTTCACTAGTATTTGGTAGTCCACGTACATTGTGTAATTAATACACTCATTAAATAGAACATTTTATACAGTATGTTTACATATAGGCCTACATGCATTTTAAACGGTCAATTTGAAGGTTACAGATGTACATATCGATACGCACTCGTACAGTACTGGCACGCCAGTAGCAGTTTAGGGTAGGCCTATAACAATATTGGAAAAGGGCCGATACAAAACATTTCTTTTGGCTTTAAGTGTGATGAAAGCAACACAGGTTTGATTAAAAACATTACTGAACACTACGAGAGAGTATTTTTAAAGAAATCAAAGAAAATAATAAATACACTAGGACAGTAACAAAATACCCCGAAACATTCTTTAGATTCATGTTTAATCTACGATCTGTATGCTTATTTTTTATGTTGATGCATTAAATAGATTATTTTTGAAGCACTTAAGCGTTTTAAAAGATCTTTCGGACAACACCCCCCATAAAGGTGTATGAAATACCATAGGATCTGCATATCTCCAATAAAATGGAGGGGGTCCAACTCACGATCACTTACTATTCCATATACATTTTGAAGATATAAAAGAGCTCGTCAAAAGTTGTTGAAACCTTTATTTATTGTCCCCTTAAAAATTAGATATACCTATCACGTATTTCAATTCTCCCTGGTAGTCTGACAAACTTTCTTCCGCCCAGGTAACCAGGGACGACAACATCGTAAATAATAACAAAAGTTTGTTTGATAAAACATTTTATGCTTATTTCATATGACCTTTCTTTCTAATAAACTATGTCCAGTAATGTCATTAAGACATATCATTTACCTGAAAATTACAAATCATTACCAGATACTTTTCTGGTAACTACATGTAAATGTACACAAAACAAACTGCATTGTATTTTTCAGTCACTTTACATTTGCAAAAGCACAATTTTTTTAGTGAAAATCGAAATCAAATATATTTGGTTACTTTTAAAATCTAAAACCATCAACACTTTTCTTGTACTCTTTACATATAGTTTTCTCTCAATGCTTTATTTAACATAGTCTTAATATAATATTTAGGAAATGATAAATCTATTATGTAGAGAAAACGATATCTAATGTCGGTTTCCTTTTTTTTTGATATATGCAAAGCATTGTAAAAAAATATCCCGTATTCAGTTCATAGATAAAAATTGTCTATGATAAGTTAAAATAATAAAAGTTAAACGAATGTTATGAGAATATCTTATCGTTCGTTAGCCTTTGACGTCCAGTAAATTACAAACCAATGTCAAAAACAGCATGTTTGTTGAAATCTAAAAACGGAGATTAGTGTCGGAGGAATAATTCCGACTTAAGAGAATGTATTTATGCATCCCTATTACAATTATAGCATACTTTTCAGTTAGCGAAGAGGTTAACTTGGAATAAAAAGTAACTCGAGGTCATTCTCAACTTTGAATGATAGCATATGAACAGCTGACATTTATTTAATAAAAATGCATATATTTATGCATACATATATTATATTCTTTAGATTGACGTTTGAACCTAAACATTACTAATTTTGTTCAGTCGATTACTTCAGTATCAGAAAGGCATTAACCCGCGTTTTATTCATAGCACTGTGTATAATGTATATTTTTTTTTGGGGGGGGGGGGGGGGTTAATAATATAAGTTCTACATTATGTCAGCTTTCAGTAAATACGATTTTTGTAACTTAAAACGTGCATTAAAGCTTAATTATATAGTTTTTTTTCAAAACTTTATTAATATAAATAAGACATGTTTTGGATTTCCATTTCCCTTTAAGACGATGTTTCACAGATATTACAACAATAAATGTATGTGAAATATTTAAAAATCAAACAGTTATCTTTTTGTAAAATTACTGATTATAATGATAAGTTTTTGCATGATCAATTTATAGTCAATGCGTTCTGGCAAAATGAATTCATAAGTGCAAACAGCAGGGAGATAGAAATTGTAAAACAACTCTAAAAGACTATAATAAATGATTCATTGGCCAAAATTTAGCAGTAATAATCATTTTGAGATAAGCTGAAAATGCGGCAGTTATAGAAATTCAGATCTTACTAAGGTCATAAATGCACTTTTTAAAAAGAATATCTAATAAGCCCCCCCCCCCCCCCCCCCCCAACACACACAGACACGTACAATTAAAACGAGGAAAGTTAATCAAAACAAGTACGCAATAATGTAATGCTGAACAAACTTTGAAATCTTAAAGCCATATTACCCTATGTACGACACGCATATCGTTTTTTCTTGGATCAACATTATGTTCATCTATCGTTGTCAGTACAGAGAATAGAGCTAGTTATTTGCTTAAAAATCGTTTTGTAAACCCATTTAGTTAATGTGATTCATTTTTTCTTAGAATTTTTTTTTAAATTCTTTAGATATAACTCTTTCTACTAACTACAACATGGATGATCATGAGAACGTAAATATCAAAATAATGAGAAAAACTAAATGCATGGTTATGATGTCCTTGACGTCCTTGACCTAAATTGTGAATTTCTTGGTCCTAATATCAGGAGATCAGATCCTAGGGCTTGGCTAATATGCCAAGATAATGATAACGTATTGATTTAATTAATTTTCCTTCTGTACTATTACAGTCGTGGGAAATAAACTCATGTATTGTTATCATGTTTATAATGTACAAATGTTAAACTGTGAAATTTTTCGTCCAGGCAATTATACAGAAGGGTTTTTATTGGGGGGGGGGGGGTGATAAATATGGCAATATATTGACCATGTAGTTTTACTTTGGGTAATAGCCGCCGTGTCACGTCCATTTACAATTTTAACTTTATCCCAAAAACTACATGGAAAATTGATACTTTTTAAATTAAATATGTGTTCTTTTTTCTATTCTAGAAAGACTTTAATATTTTTTGCATTGTTTCCTTGTAAAAATGAGCTGTATGCATTTTGTGTGCAATATAAATTAAACTGTGAATATCATGAAAGATTACTTATTATTATCTGACATGACATTTTATGGACTATGGTACTCAGGTGACCATCGAGGTCTGTGGGTCTCTTGTTTTAATTGAAATGTTTTAATTGCGGTGACTTTGATCAATATCAATGAAACGATAAATTACAACTTACATGTATCATTATCACCTACTTAAACGTACTTTCAATTTTGTAACATCACAATTTATTAATTCTGATTTTTATGCAAATTTGGCATAATGGGTTTACAAAATCATTGCACTTGATAGTAGTATATTTATTTAGTTTGGAATCTGCCCGTGGTCAGTTAAACTCATTAAACATAAAATGGAATATATTGGCCACGTAAATCTATAATAAAAATCTACAAACAACGAAACAATAGATACAGTACATTATTTACAATCTGCATAGTATCCTTACAAATTAATTTGTACATAAAATTTATATCACAGACCTCTAATATAAGACAAAATCGGTTAAGAGGTACAACAAGAGAGTAATTAAACAATAAATAAATACAATAAGGTCGATTGTTGTCATTTATGACTACATAGAATGTAAGTTCTATCGCCCCAATCATATCCCCTTCCTTAAAAAAATGTTTCATTATTCATAGATATTTCTATCTACAAAAATATAAGAGATTCGCATTCAGACAGAAAATAATAGGGGTGGCTAATGCAGCAAAGAAAAAATGATAAGCAGAAATTCTATAAAACCTGTTGTTCTTTAGGCAAAATTTTATGTAGGCGAAATTGTTAAAATCTTTGGCATTTTGTAATACCCTCATGTGTTTATTTACTACACAATTTTTGCTTGTCACCACTTGTACATGTATTCTTCAAACGTTCTGGATATTGAACATATTATCAGACGTATATATTGATGCAAATTAGTTAATAATATGTATTGACAATGTCAACATAAATATAATGGATAACACCAGTTCATCAGAAAAAATTAGGTAGAAATCAATTTTGAAAATAAAGTTTAAAAAAAAATTAACATATATCTTTATGAAATTCTAACATATTTGACATCTGTAATTAGTTATCTTCTTGTCTTAATCAGATTATCTAAATATCAGATGTGAATTTTGTGCAAATGCACCAAGTCAATTTTCAGCAAGTCACCAATCTAATGGAAGATTACAGCAGGTAAAATAAAGAGTAAAACATGAATGAGTGAATTAACCTTTCATGATGTGTAAATGCTCTTTGAAATAGCTTCAACTCTTGTAATTTGAAACAATTACATGATTGGAAACAGGTTTCAAAATGTTATCTTTTTTAATATCTATGATCCTAATTAATGTCAACATGAGGATGGGACCCTAAACATAAATTTAATCGGTGAAAGGAATTGGATTTTAACGGCCACTGTTTGCAATTAAAAATGCAATGCAACATGTGCCATACATTTTTAATATACTAGTACCAGCTTAATCAATTGATATATGCATGCTTTTTTAAAAATATAAACTTTTTAAAAGTATAATAACATGTAGATCCCGTATAAGTAAAAATCCACTTTCCCCTTGGATATTCTAATTCTTATTAGTCCCTTGTCTAACAGGATAATTGTTTATTGTTACAACACATGTTGAGCGTTGAAGTTCTAAAAAAGATCCTAAACAATTGTTTATGTAAATGGGATATAAACCTACATCAAACTCTGAACCCCTTGTAATGCCCAGGAATTGTCCAGGGGCCAAAGTCTACACAATTTAATGGAATCACCCGGCTGATAAAATTCTGAGAAGAAGATTTTTAAAGATTTACTCCATATATTCCTATGTTAAACTTCGACCCTCCATTGTGGGGGTCTTGATTTTCACAACTGTGAATCTACACTACCTGAACATGCTGCCATACAAGTTTCAGCTTTCCTGGTTGATTAATTAGTTTCTGAGAAAAGGATTTTTAAAGATTTACTTTATATATTCCTATGTAAAAAATGCTATCCCTCACTGTGGCCCCACCCTACACGTTAGGGTCATGATTTTTACAACTAACACTACCTGAGGATTCTTCCACACAAGTTTCAGCTTTCCTCGCAAATTAGTTTCTGAGATGAAGATTTTCAAAGATTTACTCTATATATTCCTATGTGAAAATTCGATCCTTATTGTGACCCGCCCTATCCCCGGGGGTCATGATTTTTACAACTTTAAATAAACACTACCCGAGGATGCTTCCACACAAGTTTCAGTCTGGCAAAATGGTTTTTGAGAAGAAGATTTTGAGAATTTCTCAACAATATTCAATATTTCTTGATTATCTCCCCTTGAAAAAAAGCGTGATCGTTAATTTTTACAACTTCGAATCTCCGTTGCCTATGGCAGACAGACAAAATGCTATAAGAAAAGCTTTCAGTTCAGATGAAATAATAAAACAATACGCGTATGTCATGTGAATATCTTATTCAGAAAACAATGTTGAACACATATAAAGAATAATATATTTTTGTAAAATATTTAAAAATTACACAGTCTGATACATGTACACAGATTAGTAATTTTAATGATAAAATTCGAGTGGTCGTAAATAAGTATAAATTCCGTCCCAAAATGTTCAAAAATTTCACTGTTGCTTAATTTAAAACCAGTTATATCTGACAATTTAAGTCTAAGAATAGGCTGTGTTCTACATTGTTATACATTGACGCGAGGCGGTTATGCGTATCCGTAAATAAGCCACCAGAGAACCAGGAAATTAAATTATAAAACAAATACATAGTCATGTGATGTGGATTAAACTTTAAAAGCCTACTTGTCCTATATATGGTAGGCATAACCCTTTTATTGGACCAATGTTGCATTTGTGATTGTTTATCGCTGTAAAAATCAGAAGATAGTTACATGCATTAAACGTTTGTGATTTGGGTATGTGTAAACCGCAACTACGTAACCAATTTGTCCATTAAGAAATACAAAATTATCAGTATAACTCTAACTGCTACCAACAACATGGATATTAATGTGACCAGAAATACCCAAAATGAATTCGGAAATGATTCAACTTCAAAAGGATTTACTTTGCAACTCTTCTATAGTAAAACGACTTTCGAAATAACATTCACCTGTGTGATTTGTACTATTGCTTTCTTTGGATGCATTGGGAACCTTGCCACAATAGTTAAAATCGTATACGATCCAAAATACCACACACCGACGTTTGCTGCTATCGGTCAGTTGGCTTTGGCAGATTTTCTATCAATCACAATTACAACTTTTGACAGAATGACAAACATTTTGGAAATGTGGTCGCATATTATATTCATCTCGAACACGAGTATTATGAGTTCTTATTCTCACGTGTGCTTTCTGTCCGTTGTCAGATATTTGATCACTGTACATCCCCTACAAAGCAGACGACATCTCACTGTAACAGCGGTGTGTTTGTGTTCACTCACGATATGGATATTTTGCGGTGTATTTTCAGCTATTTTAAATTATACTGCAGTAGGTTTCATATATGTGTTGACAATTCGTCTCGTCGTCAATGTTTTTACATTGTTAATAGTCTGTTCTATAATGACCCTTTTGCATGTGAAAAAGATAAGAACATTACAGAATTCTTTGTCCGTAACAGATCAATCACAGAGAAGAATGAATATTGTTGTCGCTATGATCCTTAGTATATTTGTATTATATCAATTGCCTTTGATAGCAAACAATATTATGATACTTATTTTGTATCAACAGTTTTCAGATAAACTATATAATCATGTAAACAACATATTTTATTTTAACATTTTTGTTGCATGTATAAACTATTCTTGTAATCCTTATATATTACTTTTTTCACAATTCATTTAGAGCTTAGCGTTTGAGCGTCTTATATTGCATAAATCATTTTATATCCAATAAACTATATCCATATCCAATGCCATGTATCATATGTTATGTTTTTATTATAAATCCATCCCGTCATTTTAAAATCAACTTTCAAAATAGACAAGGTTTTATAAGAATTGTTTCCTCATATTATTTTTTTTTAAATTACAATTCATAAATGCACTATGATACACATCATTATCAATGTGTTTTGTACCAATAAAACTACCTTTTTATGATCATAGGAGCTTATCATGTTACATCGTGCAAACATTGTGCCACGAACATTTCATAAAAGATAATATCGCTCTGTATTGTTTTTATAATTTATTAAAAAGTAATCATATATTATAAACGAATAATTTGGCTATGGGTTTTTTCATTGTTACAATTTCAAATATTTCCGAAACTGATAAAACAATGAGACGAGCATTAATCTGATTCTGACAAAGATTCCGCATTTTATTTTATTGACGCCTTTAATGTAAAGTGTAATGTCACAAAGTCACACCCGTTATATATTATTGCTGCATTTTAATATCTCTTTGCAGGGATTTTTTCGATGTAGTGTATACTGTGGAATCATTTGAATTCGTGGTGGCTCAATTTTGTGGTATTCATTGGTAGCCCAATGACATATTTACATCCTTGACGAAAACTAATGACTAAAGGGTTTGTTTTTCGACTTAAACTAAACGACGATGCATCCACGAAATAACATCCTCACAAATAAGTAAAAAATGCAGAATTCACGAAAATTAGCCTCCACGATATTAACTGATACATAAGTAATATGTTTTAATTGACAACCATGTAAAAACTGAATCCACGTAAAATCAAGAGGCCAATAGGCCTTAACGGTCACCTGAGTAGCTTATAACCCATACACAAACTTGTCGAGGAGTCTCATATATTCATTTAGTTGGGTTTCATTCTGGAGTAGAAAAACTATAAATTTGTAATGACGACCACCTATCTGCCTGAAATCTTTAAAACAGAACTATGAAATCTATAATTTTTGCGAAAAACTCAAAGATCAGTTTGAATTCAGTTTTCCTTTCAGGTGTGTGGGAGTAAAGAAGATAATTTTTAAACATTATATGCATTAACACCTATACGTCCATTTTGGCTCTGCCCTAGAGTCTAAACTCATACTCCAAGGGGACATGAAATTTAACATTTAAGTAAAAGACTTCCTGATAAACATAATTATTAAGTCAGTTTTTCATACAGATGTATGAGAATAGAGAAGAAGATTTTAAAACATTATATGCATTAACACTTTATTGCCATATTGCCCTCCCCCCTCCATGTTCTGAACCCCTGACCCACGAGCCATGAATTTCACAATTTAGGTAGAGGAATGAACATCATAACCATGTATTCATATGCCCACATGTTTGGGAGTAAAGAAGAGGATTTTTTAAAATTTAATACATTTTTACTATATGGCCTTATTGGCCCCACCCTAGAGCCTGAACCCCTGACACAAAGGTCATGAATTTCACAATTTTGGTAGAGGGCTTCATGGACATCATAATCATGCATTTAGTTTTTAACAAATATATATGGGAGTAGAGTAGAAGATTTACAACGATTTAATACATTTTTACTATATGGCCTTATTGGCCCCACCCTAGAGCCTGAACCCCTGACCCAGGGGCCATGAATTTCACAATTTTGGTAGAGGGCTTCATAGACATCATAATCATGCATTTAGTATTTAACAAATATATATGAGAGTAGAGTAGAAGATTTTCAAAGATTTAATACATTTTTACTATATGGCCTTATTGGCCCCACCCTAGAGCCTGAACCCCTGACACAAAGGTCATGACTTTCGAAATTTTGGTAGAGGGCTTCATGGACATCATAATCATGCATTTAGTTTTTATCAAATATCTATGGGAGTAGCGAAGAAGATTTTGTAAGATTTAATACATTTTTACTATATGGCCTTATTGGCCCAACCCTAGAGCCAGTACCCCTGACCCAGGGGCCGTGAATTTCACAATTTAAGTAGAGGGCTTCATAGACATGATAATCATGCATTTAATTTTTAACAAATATATATGGGAAGAGAGAAGAAGATTTTCCAAGATTTAATACATTTTTACTATATGGCCATATTGGCCCCACCCTAGAGCCTGAACCCCTGACACAAAGGTCATGAATTTCACAATTTTGGTAGAGGGCTTCATGGACATCATAATCATGCATTTAGTTTTTATCAAATATCTATGGGAGTAGCGAAGAAGATTTTGTAAGATTTAATACATTTTTACTATATGGCCTTATTGGCCCCACCCTAGAGCCAGTACCCCTGATCCAGGGGCCGTGAATTTCACAATTTAAGTAGAGGGCTTCATAGACATGATAATCATGCATTTAATTTTTAACAAATATATATGGGAATAGAGAAGAAGATTTTCAAAGATTTAATACATTTTTACTATATGGCCATATTGGCCCCACCCTAGAGCCTGAACCCCTGACCCAGGGGTCATGGATTTCACAATTTTGGTAGAGGGCTTCATGGAAATATTAACCATGCAACCAGTTTTTTCCTCATGTGTGTGTGAGCAGAGAAGAAGATTTTTGAAAAATTGACTTTTTTTTACATATTTCACAATTTCACAATTTAGATTCCTTTTACCATAGAAATGCCTGACACTAAAATGGTAACAATCAGCCTTGTAGTTTTTAAGAAGAAGTTAGAAATGTAAAATTGTTAACGCACGTCGCACGACGACGGACGAAAACGGAAAGCAATAGGTCACCTGAGTTTACTCGGGTGACCTAAAAATTTGAGATACTACTGATACATGTTCAGTGGTGATTGAAAGGGTATATGTACCATTTATAGAAAAAAATTAACTAAAAATAGTTGAGAAGCTTTGTTCTGCTTGCAATTGCTTTCGCTATTTCTCTAAATTTAAAATAGTGCAACTTGTAATAAAAGTTTACTTGAAACTAAATTCCATGTAAAAAAAAAAAAAAGAAAAAAAAAAGAAGTGTTTTCGAGTGGTGGAGGAAGCACCACTTCCAAAACAAACACAACACACACGAATAAATGCCTTTTGGAGGGGAGGTAATTGCAAACAGGGGTGTATTTGTATCCAATATTTATTTATTGTAAAGTTTAATCCCTTGTACTACTTTGTCTGATGTTTATATGTCATGTGCCCCCTTCTCAAATTCACATTAATTTCCAACATTTGAGAATGCCATCCTCCATCTAAATATAGATATAATATTTTTAAAAAAATAGCAAAGTGTAGTGTAAGTAATACTGAAACTCACACTTCACCATTCAGTTATGATACATCCTTCTTTTTATAACTTCGAATAAGGTAAACTCCACGCCTAAAAAATCATGGCCCGGAAAGCATTCTATTCCCACTCCGTACTTGTAATTCTTAACTTTTTACTTTGAAATGTATCAAAGATATCCTGATATTACATATATCAAGTCCATTCCTATGGATATTCCCGGATATAGCAAGAACATGAATTATGGCGCCATTTGCAAATTACAAGGGAATTTGGGTTCGCTATGAATGACAGAAAACTCAATAAGTTAAATGCAACAGTTGTTCCCATTCCCCCAACCGATCTATTGTCGTTAAGATACAATGCTTGCCGACATGCCCCTAAACTGCGATTGCAATGATCTAAGGATACATATATGTGTACAAAGGCCAAATTATGACTAACCTTTTTTATATATTATAATTAATTTTTAATGACACATTCGATTCGTTTAAACAATTTATTTTCTTTAATCTCCGTACCTATTACTTTATCAATACAGCTACCTATGTCATTAAAACGAAGTATATAAAAATAATTTTTATGTGAAATCATATTGTTTGATGATGTCTGAAAAAATATATTAGTTTCCTTGTAGGTTTCAATATGACAAGAATTGAAAAGGTTGTTAAAATTTGTTTTGAAATCATGGTGGTTTTATTATTTTTACAGTCGTAGCATTTTAAAGAATGTCACGTAAAAATGTATAATTTAAAGTTACTGTGGAATCAATAAAAAATATGGGGGCTAATTTTCGTGGATTGCTTAAATTTCACTACTTCATAGAGACGTAATTTCGTGTGTTATCCGTTACCCCACGAAAGGACTTATATATGACTCCATATCTCTTATTTATTAATTCGTGTAGGATGTTTATTCTCGGATGAGAGGTACCTACGAATTCCACAAAATTGAGCCACCGCGAAATCTAATAATTCCACAATAATTGAAGTTTCACTTAATGAATAATAACGAAGCATATAGTTTTTAGACTGTTCAATATCCAGCCTAATAAGAACTACGTTGGTACAGATGTGACAACATGCCCGCTGTTTTTAAAGTTTTATTTCAAAATACTGTATGCATGATTATTTTCTTCACTTGCATACAGTTTTGCCCCGTCTTGAATTCGCCCTGACAATATTATGGTCCAGGAAATATAATAAGGAATATTTGAATTCGTCTAGTCCTAAAATTGCTCTCTGACAACAAAGGCGAAAGGGGTTAAAATAAATAGGGGCTAATATTCCCCTGTGTACATTAATATTGCCGCTTGACTTTAGATACAAAAATACGCGATAGTGCTTATCATGGTGTAAATTATACATGTACATGTATTACAAGTAGCAACCGACATATTAAAAACTATGTACATCTATATCTTTAAAGT
Organism: Magallana gigas; assembly: GCF_963853765.1. Taxonomy (NCBI): domain Eukaryota; kingdom Metazoa; phylum Mollusca; class Bivalvia; order Ostreida; family Ostreidae; genus Magallana; species Magallana gigas. Next base: position 48,072,165 of record NC_088856.1, read on the forward strand.
TTTCTGAAGAAAAGCTAAATCTTGTATGCATACAAAATAGTAGTATTGCAATGTACTGAATTCAATTTGTTATCTTAATACCAATACCTTTGTAGTGCTAGGATAAAACTACTAATTATTGTATTAAGAAAGAATTTAACGAGAATAGAGTTGTAAACAATATAGCATTGAATCATGATTTTTTAAAGTATACAGTCTCATAACTGCAGCGATGTGTGCCTATGGAAGATATGCATATTCAATGGAAGAGCCGCAGTAACAGCCACATGCATGAACTTTAATTTTCGCTTGTGATGTTGCAGTTTACACCGTTCAACGTTTATGACGTCATAATAAAACTCGTCATTTTAACTTTTGAGTACCCCGTGTGTATTACAATGTTATAACAGCTGTAACTTTCACAAACTTTACAAGCAAAAAAATATGTGGAATGTCAATATTGATATTTAGACTGTAAATTTAAAAGGGGACTGTCTACTATATGATTGAAGATATCATTCAAATCAATTTAAAAATTATAAGATAATTGAATTAAGAATTTTCGGTATCTTTTAGCAAAGTTTGATGCCGTCTTTTACAGGTTCGCTTAAGAATTTCATGTATTTGCATTTGATAGACAATTTTTGTATACAACCTTATCTTAATCTTAAGAGACCGATTATTATTATGGCATATAGGTATATCACAATTTAAAACTTTTTCTTAATCTTTGAACGATTATAAAGCAGAAGAAATATAAAATAGGAAGTAGAAGGTTTTGAAATATGTGTCACCGAAAGATATAGAGGATGAATTCCATTTCATTTTGAAATATCAATGTTATGAGGAATAATGAATGTGTACAAGCTGATAAAGATACTTATTATAGATAATACAATAATACAAACATTCTCAATAATTTAAGAAAATTTTTACTGCAAGCTGTAAAATGGAGAAGTTCAATATTGTTATTTTTTGTTAAAAAAAAAACAAAACAAAAACTCATCGTTATTTTATGCATCTTCGTAATTTGTCCAATCACCAATGGCTACTCATTTATAGAATGTTTATATAATGTTATGTACTCTGGGCAGTTGTATAACTAAAGGAAATAAACCGAAATTTTACAAAATTCAATTGTGGTCAACATAAAAATGGCCACATGCGCTTTTTTCTGCATTATAAGTCCAACCTATGGTATTATAAAACGGTCAAACATGGTCAACATGGAAAGCCACCACCGCCACCATAGGCACTTGTTGCTGTGATAAAGCCTACCCCATAGTATTATATTACTTTTATTACATAAACAAGCTTCTGTGTCCAATATCTATAATAAGGAATTCCGAAAAAAAAAGTCATAAAATAAATGTATTAAAACTAACCTTGTTCATTTTACTTCTCTCTCTCTCTCTCTCTCTCTCTCTCTCTCTCTCTCTCTCTCTCTCTCTCTCTCTCTCTCTCTCTCTCTCTTGACATTGGACAAAATTTATCTAGAATTGGTCCTCTTTACTCAATATGTAGAGGCAAACACTTTGTGTGTTCTTATAAAAATCTTATATCAACAACTACAGGCCAGAGGCTACATAATTCACCTGACCATTAATAGCAAACTGGCATAACTCTGAACAAAAACAGCTTTAATAAATCAATAATGGGAAAAATACAATTTAGCAGATTTAAAAAAAAGAATTATTTTAACATTAGTTCCTTAATAAGGATTAAGATTTTGACTGATTCAGTATTCTATGCTAAACTGTGGCATTGAGACTTACCCCACCTTATTGCAAGGGATCATGATTTAAACAAAATTAAATCTACACTGTCTGTGGATGCTTCCACATAGGTTTCAACTTTTCTCGGATAATGGTTTTTAAAAATGAAAAAAAATAAATAAAAATCTACCCTTGTAAGCCTTTGTAAAAATTTGACGTCACAGTGTGACCCCATTCTACCCCCGGGGAACATGATTTTATCAAACTCAAATCTACGAAATCTGAATACCATATACATGTATCCGGTAACTTTCCCGATGATCTAATTTTCGCTTGTTTCACCATATTATATAGATTTTCACGTGCACTTTCAATTTAAAATATAAATTCTGACAATCCCCTCCCCTACTTATTGTCCCATCCTGGGTCATGATTTGTACAAGCTTGAATCTGCTATATTTGTAGAGGATTACAAATAGGTTATACTTTTGTGGCAAAACAGTTTTTGAGAGGAAGTTTTGGTTTTTTTTATTTAACCTTATATGTACATGTACCGATGAAAAAAAAATAGAAATCACCCTATTGTAGCCTAATCCTAACCCCGTGGTGGACCACGATTTGAACAGACCTGTGTGTACACCATCTGAAGGTGCTTTAATATGAATTTTAACATTTCAACATAATCATTATTTTTTTTTATTTTCTAATTAATTCCTTTAAAAAGGGAGTAGTCCTTTAATTTCAACAAACGTAAATCCTCATAGACAAATAAAAAAAACATATGTACATGGATATTTAGCAACAATATAAAATGCATCAATGTTTCAAAGCTATTGCACATACAAAAACAAGCTTATTAATTTTGTTTTCCCTATAATATTATTCTCAATAAATAAAACGGGACTGTATGAATGTTATGCAGTATAATGTATAGTTAATTCATTGAATTTACAAGGTTACAATATTGAATTAATATCAATACCATATAACGTATCAGGTTGCTCTTCTCTTGCTCTGAACAAATGCATTAAATTTTTAATATTTTAATCAAAATGTTACATGGCATTCTAAAATATTAGAGAGAAAAAAAAAAGAAATGCGTCAATGCATGAACCTGCTTAAGAATCCCTAATGTCTCTAGATATAGCTATAAAATAAATTTAAAACGGACTTAGAATGAAACCTGACAAAATTACATGTTATGAAAATTACAACAAAATATCATTATAGTTTATGAATTTTTAATTCAATCAACTTTAAAATAACGTCTTGTAAACTATATTCAAAGGAAACAAATGTTAGCATATAATTGTGACCAACTTTAATGATAAGGAATTACAACAACCATAATGATCTTTCGTAAAAACATGTTTGATAAAACAGTTGTGGATACATGTACATCGTTGTATATTAACGATATTCACATTTTTTAAAAACACGTTTTTATAATATTGGGCATAGAAATTTATTTAGTGTAAATTTCAAGTTCTGGAATATTTATGATATTTACAGAGCCTTTGATAATACGCAAACGGACGTATTGGCCTACAGCTGGTTGTTCACACAAAATCTCAACTACTCCATGGGTCTTTGATGGTCCTTTGTAAAACCCGCGCTGTATGTATTGGCTACTATTGGTCACTTCAACAGCAACGTTATGGAATCTTTCACCTGTTCATGATAAAAAAGATCTTTTAGAAAAACGTCTTAGAGTTGTATTCTATAGTATCAATTGATGACTGCAACTCTCGCAATTTGCGCAGGAATGGTTTTTTTCCCAAACAAAATATCCAGACATGTTATGCAAACTGTTGGCAAAGGTTGAATTCAGTTTGTTAAGTTGAAAAATTTTACTGACACACAATATTTTTATTTTAAAAAGACCAATAGAGTTTTTAAAATCCGAAAGAAAATATTATTCAATAAACCCTAAAATGACTCCCAACATTATGATAATCATTCATAGCAATATTTTAGTGAAAAGTGGTAATAAACAATGTACCGCCACCATCTCTCCTCATATATACTCGCAAAAAGGATATTGCTAATGCCTGTTGCAAATCAACCCTGATCCATGGAGCAGTTTCATATTCTGAATGAAATATATGTATTCCTCCATTTGGAATCAAACCATCAGTAGCATATTGTGGAGACCAATTCTCGTAATCATTATAGTATACTGACGAGCTATCAACTAGTTTTTGAAATGCTGCATTCTTCTTCCATTCCAACTCTAATAAGATATAAAAACAAAACAAAAGTATAAAATTTTTCTATGAAGTATGAATCATTAACACAAACTAAAGTGCAAATATAAAATTTGAACAGATAAAAATCAAAGTCTTTTTTATATATATAAATATATGGTATGTTTTGAAATTAAATTTTATTCGTTGAAAAAATATATCATTGTAACACATTTTATTTTCCTGTTAAATACACGAATGGATAAAAGACCAAACAATATGGCGACCTTCACATAGACATGACTTTGACTTTAAGGTAGAATGATACATTAACATTTGTATGGATCGTTACATCATATCTTAAACTGATTGTTTGTTCATAGGAATAAGTATGAACTAAATTATTTTAACAATTCTTTTTATTTTTTTCAATAATAATCGGAAATCATTTTGGTTGCAAGTAACACACTATTGAGTTAAAATTAATCCGCACTATCATAAAAATACGACCAAAAATTATAAACTATTTGAGTATAAAAATATCCTTCTTAAAAAGCAGTTCGAAGCTTTAGAAATTAAATGTAAAAATCTAAATAAGATCTGTTTGCTTATTTTTACCACATAAGTTCCTTTTGTCAGATCCGTAGATCAGGCTGTGTAGATAATACATTTAATTGGTTCTCAAGAAAGTCATTGTAATGCAATTAATTTCTTACCGTATTTCCACCATTCGACATTTCCATTGGTCACACCAGTAATGTAAACGAATGTACAATTCCATCGACAGTGGTTATTATCACCGTTAAAGAAAAAGGTAACATCCTTTGCTTCTCTTCCAATTGCTGCACACATTAAGAGACTAACTACGTATCTCTCCGTACAATTAGCAACGAAAAAGGGAGGTTTTGTTCTTATTTCATACCATTGCTGAGCCATGTTACTCATTAATATATCAATCATCAGTAACATTATTTTGAATTGTTTCATGTTTCGCACTCCAAAAATATAAGATATGTAAGTTAACATTGACAATTTAGGACAAAATGAGCAGCAGCTTCTATCGAAAAAGAAACACATTGCCGTAAACAATGGTTGTGTTACAACACCTGTTCCGTAATGCAATTACATGTACTGATTACATAAACTGCACTATCAAAAGCTCTGTATTTAAACGTTGTCAATATGTATGCAAATCAGGTGCAAAATGAATAATGAACATACAAAAATGAACAGAAAAAAATTCATACTTAGGCTAAAGAATAATTTAAAACTTTCTTTCATGTAAGCATGAAATTGGCAATTTCCATCTTTATATCCTCCTATCAGTTAATTATTTATTTAGATTTAGAGATAAATGATTTTTTCATCTTAGTAAGAATGCCAAGATGAGACAATATATTTCAAGCTAAATGCCTCTCGCAACGTATGAAGAAATATTGCCTTTAAACTTGGATTCAGGGGCCAGTCGTGAAAAGCTTAAATCTTAGATAAATGTCATTAAGCTACCTTAAGATTTCACCTGTTACATTTACATTTGTATAAGGCATTTAATTGCTGGTTTACCAAATTATTGCTCATAAAACTAAGGATAATATCGTTTTAGGAATAGCTTTTATGATACTTGTGAAGCTTTGTAAACCTGGTTCCATACTTGTTTCAGTAGGTTAATGTTATTTTTAAGTAAGGATGTTATTTCATATACGTGTCTTTCTTCCTTTGGATGGTGATCGATCATTTGTCTATGAACCAACGCATGAAGTCTTATAACTATCACCTGGTAAATTAAAATGTACTTGCCTTTCATCTACATTATATAAAAAGTGCCTGTTTGGGAGGGTAACAGTTGAAATTCCCCCCCCCCCCCCAGAAAACCATTGTCAACATACTAATTCTCTCGGTGGATTTTTATGCAAATTTGATTCAAACAGGGTTATAAATTGATTACGTTTACTATAGTAATTGTATTTACTTAGTTTGTAGGCTGCACGATATAAGTCAAACTCATAAAGCCTATGTAGAAATTTACTGGCCACTAAATTTCATTTTTAAAAACTTTAAACCATGCGACCAAACGATTCGATAAATTTTCAACATACGATTTATTGTTTAAAATCTGCATAACATTTTTAAGGATATTCAGAAATGAAACTCGCGCTAAAACTACAGACGAATTTGTAAATAATATGTTTAACACAAACCTCTTTTATGAGAAAAAAAGGCGGTTAAAAACAAGTTGCAACAATAACATAGGGAAACGCTATATAATTACAATAAGGTCAAATTTAGCTATTTGTGACAGCATGTAATAAAAGGTATATCACCCCAGCCATACGCTTTTCCTAACAAAAGTGTTTTATAGGTAAGAGGTTTGCATAAAAATCATGATGAATATAATGAAGAAGGAGGCGAGACTAGTTCATTAAAGAAAACAGAGTGAGCAAAATAACGTTTTAAAAACTTGTTGAATTAGCAAAAGTGTACATATATGTCGTTGAAATTGCTTAATACATATTTGGCATTTCTAAAATATATCCGATGTATCTAGTAAACGAACAAATTTTGCTTGTTCTTGCCAAAACTTTCTAGATACAAAACGTATTGCAAGACGTGCAATTTGGTGCAAGATTCCATGATATGCATGGAAAATGTCGACATAAATATATTTATCAAAAATTTATTTTAAATTTATTTTAATATACTTATTGGACATAATCATGTCAGGTACAATCGAGAATCCCTCTACAGGAAAGGGATATTACCTCTACTAACATATGTTGTAGATGAAGGTTCTTTTAAACAGCTTTAACTCTAAGACTTTGAAACGATTTCGGGAACGAACACACATGTCAAGAGATTGATTAATATCTAGGATTTCATTTCAACTTTAATACTCATCTGTCGTCAGGGTACATGTAGGACCCTGGAACAGACCAGTTAACTTAAAAGAATTTTGATTTTTACGGCCATTATTTACAGATAAAAATTAACTGATTAAATGCAACATGTTGCATATTTATTGGAATTAATTAGTTGATCTCTGACTTTTTTATCACTTTTTTCAAAGTCCAAGTAACCACTCATAACGGGGTTTGATGTCATTTTTCATACACAAACTATGAAAGCGTGTTTTTTTCTTTTTCTCAAAAGTGTGGGCTTTAAAGTTTTGGAGGATGACATAATGTTGTTGTCAAGTGACGTTTGTGAAAAGAAAATTTATGAAAGGGCGTTTGTTATTCATTTCGTTTCTTTAATCTTGAATCCTAATGGGGTCTTTTCTTTACTTTCGGAGAAACAAGCATAAAAATGTATTGTCCCTTGTGTATTGTATTCAAACTAACAAAGCTTTATTGATCTACATAGTTACGCAATTTGTAGCTTGGCCAAGCCAGCTACAAATTGCGTAACTATGTTGATCAATAAAGCTTTGTTAGTTGAATACAATACACAAGGGACAATACATTTTTATTCAAGTAATCAAATTGTTAATGTTGCTATTTCTTCAAAACAAATTGTAAATAAAGGTTATTTAAACATTTGAAGTTTTGAAGAAATAGCAACATTTACACTCCCACCAAAATCAGCATGATTTTCAGACATAACACCATTAAAAAACGATGTAAGTTGAACACCTTTTTTTAATGGTGTTATGTCGGAAAATCATGCTGATTTTGGTGGGAGTGTAAATGTTGCTATTTCTTCAAAACTTCAAATGTTTAAATAACCTTTCTTTACAATTTGTTTATTGCATGTGTGTATGATTTTATGTAATTAATTCCGGATGGGCAATTTTTCTATTTTGAGTCCGGTAAAACTTAGTGTATTACGTAACTTCCGCCCAGCATCTCTGTGCACATAGTTTTTGACGAGAACGATGAACGATTTGTAACGTTTAGTGACTTGGTCAGGAGAACAAGTTCTTACTGTAGCTGGCTTGGCCAGTCAAATAATTCAAGTCTTTGATACTGATTTTGATTATTTACTTACATTAATTAGTGAATGAATTAATGTCTGGTTGTAATGTAATTACTAATAAATGTTGTATTGTTTACAGTTCTTACGTTGAAGAACCAACGGTAAATAAAAAACTCTTCACCAGTATCAAAGACTTGAATCATTTGATACTGGTGAAGAGTTTTTATTTACCGTTGTATAAAGCTGTTATTTGAAATATGTTGTGTGTGTGTTTGTTTGGGTAAAAATTACCAACATGTGATCAAATGTATAATAAACCCCTTTGGGCTTTATTCAATTTGGTCCACTCTACTGTATTTGATCACTACATAATACTCAGAGAATACGAAGACACACTTCAAAAGATTGATTAATATCTAGAATTTCATTTCAACCTTAATACTCATCTTTCGTCAGGGTACATGTAGGACCGTGGAACAGACCAGTTAACTTAAAAGAAATTTGATTTTTAAGGCCATTATTTTCAGATAAAAATTATCTGATTCTATGCAACATGCGTCATATTTATTGAATTTAACCATTTGATCTGTGTTTTTGACGAAAAAACATATAAAAGTCTAATTAACCGCCGAGAGAGCATTTTAATTTCATTTTTTTTATCGTAAACTATGAAAGCGTGTTCCTTATACAAAAAGTCCTTTAAAGTTTTTGAGGATGACATAACGTTGCTTTTAAGTGAATGTTGTGAAAAGAATAATTTATGAAAAGGCGTTTGTTATTCATCTTATGAATATCATCTTGGATCCTGAATGGGGTCTTTTCTTTACTTTCGGAGAAACAAGCATAAAAATGTATTGTCCGTTGTGTATTGTATTCAGACTAACCAGGCTTTATTGCCCAACATAGTTACGTAATTGACAAAGCTGTAATTTGAAATGTTTTGTGTAGGGTTTTTTGGGGGGGTGGGGGGTTGTATTTTGTTACATTTTTATAGTCGTTGCGTTAAAAAAGAAGGTCGAGTTAAAGTTTTGAATCTATAGTTAATTGAAAATGAAGGGATATTCTTGAAATAATTTATCCCCCCCCCTTTTATATATGTGTTTGTATAAATTCCCCTAGAACAAATTACAGAACTGTATACATTTGTAACAATAAAACCCTCAATTAATAACTTGCTAAAAGTAATCAAATACTCAGACTGACCGAATGGATGTTTTTGTCATCCACACTAAACTTCAGTTTTTATTTTTCTTGCCCTTAATTATTCAAGTAAACTAGCTTATACCCTATCGGGAAAAACACTGCGCATTCTCAAATCAAAATTTATCTGGTCTATTGATGCACAATTTTCAGCCTCTGAATTGATGAGGTTGTCAACATCTATAAGCCAATATGCCTGATGTGTTGATGATTTCAGGTGGGTTTGTTTTGAAAGTTTTCGAGGCCTCGTTGAGCATTGCTGTGAAGCCATGCCAGCACACTCTCTTTTTTCCCCTCATTTTATGTAACTTGAATAACATTATTGTTGATAACACTTGAAAATGTCATTTTGGTTCAAACGATTTTTCAAGATTATTTTTTATCATACAACATAAACTTTAACTTTAAAAAATGACCCCTAATTAAATATCTTAATATTTCAGATTGTTTACAGTGGGGTCTTATACTCAGCAATTTTTTGGTTATAGTGATGTTTTTTCCGTTTAAATTACTAGCTAAACACCTTATGTTAATAAAAGTTGTTCTCTTTTAATCATACTTGAACTACTTACTTTTCTAAACAGAATATCGACAATTTTCATTACACGTCTCTTCAGCCAATTTTCATTTTTGTAGTTTAGAATACATTTTTAAGTCAACAAATTTTATACATTGTTACATAATTTTAAATACATGCATCTCAATTCAATTTTGTAATTTGATATTTCACTGTATTATTTTTTATTCTAGAATTTTAGATTCATCTATATTGTGCTTGGAAAGCTAAATAATGTAGGGGCTAACACGCTGGCATTAAGTTTTCTTTCCAACAGTTTCTAAGTGAATTACTTTTTTTGTTTGGGAAAAACATAGAGAAAAGCATTCTTTTTTAAGCAATAAAAAAGGTAAGACAAAAAAAGGCTGTTAATGAAGAAAATTGCATATACATGTAATATACTACGTAAAACAACCAATATATGAATTTAAAAATGTTTGTTACTTTGAAATGATTTTTCTCAGTAAAAAGTTTAACACTAAATCTTGTATCCATCTTTGTTTTATTACGTAACATGAAACAAGTGTTCCTTTTAAAGGAATGATCGGCAATAATGATATATTGATAGCTAGAAGCAATCAACATGATCAGTTTGATGTAAAATAATTTAAAAAGTACTGTATTTTTACAAAATATAAAATATTTTGAATCTGTACACCATAATTTCATCATTATAAACCGTCAACAAATTTAGTTTTGAAACAAATTTGGGGAAAGCCGTTTGTAAACTCCTTTCGTCTAGTTTTATATTTTTAACGTAATTATTAAATGTTAATGTATCTTCTTATTCTCCAGAATACTGAGTAGGGCTCTTCTAAGAGCATTAAGGTATTTCACTCCTCATGTTTTGAGTTCATTGCGCAGATGACCATTATATTTAAAATGAATATGATTTTATTTATTTAATCATCACATATAGATTATTATTTCATTATTACACAATATTCATAAAGAAAATCCATTTGAATTCAAGAAACAAACAAGTTTTTTGGGGAACTACTTTTTCGTGCGGAAGGTTTATTAGACGAAAATGACAGAAAGAAGCAATTTTATGAATTTTCAATATACTTTTCTTTTTATTATACTTCATTCATAATTCACATTTTTAACATTTGATAGGTTTGTAACATATTTTATAGGTTCTATGTGACATGTACAAAATCAAATCTTGAGAATGTGATAGCCGTTTAGCATAAAATCATGCATATATATAGAACGTCTGAATTTTTTTAAGCCAAATTTTGCGAGAATTTTACCTTTGAAGCCCTATATCTAAAATTTGACATCACTGACCCCCATGTTATATTATGTCAAAATGATACTGAATACATATTTAGGCAAACTGGATTAATCTTATAAAATTCTTGATATTCAAAAAGTTTTTATTTCAAATCAAATTGGAACTATTATAGAAATTGTCTATTTTAAGTGCAAAAAGGTCACACAAAAAATTTATGCAGCTTTGTACAAATTTTTTCCAAATTTACAAATTGTGCAAAAAGGTCAAATTAAATGGGCCATAACTCAGAGGGATGGATACTGATCCCCCATTATATTTGTATTTTTTAAGTTTGTTTTGTCTACAGATTTCAATGATATACTTCTCGAGAAAATCTTGATACAACAACATTGAGGAGTGGGATACCTTAACACGAATACAAAGAAAGAGTTGTATTAAAATCATTTATGCGACTGAAAAACAATAAATGCCATCATAACTTGCTATTATGGTCGCATTATAATGTAACCTTGTTTATAAATCAAGCCGTCTTTCTAGCTACTATTATGCAACATCAATAGATCGAGGTCAGTTCATGGAGCATCTTCTTATGATTGAGGTCAGTTCACCGAGGTCAACTGCATTACTGAATGAATCTTTCGAAATTCTTACGCGTGAGACAAAATGTGCCTTCTGGAATTAACAGGTCGAACTGTATTTTATGTATGTTTGCATCTCTTAAGGTTAATGAATTGAAATAAAACTGAATAAAATGTTATATAAATACTAAACTTCAAGTTTTTATAAGAACTACTTATGCAACCGGAATGTGTGCGCACGTGGAAGCATTTGCCGGATGCCTCATATGGACACATCAGTGATCGGCCGAAGCCGAGCACAAAAAGTTAGCCACCAATATCATTGCGGTGTCCATGGCAATACTCTTTGTGATGAAACTCGATACAACATTATATAAAATAATAAGGAATCTTAACTTGAATATTATGAGGTGATTAAATACAGTCTGGTGTGATCAAATCTAAAAAAAAAAAAACCTTTGAACTTTATTGAATTTGATCACCTCAACTGCATTTGATCACTTCATAAAACTCAAAGAATAATTACTTATTCTTTTTTATCTATCACTCATATTGACCATAGGAAGGCAAACTATCCTCTGAGAGAGAGAGAGAGAGAGAGAGAGAGAGAGAATCGAGTTGCTAATGCAAAACATTTCTAAGAAATCATATAATCCACAAAATTTATTTTTAATTCAAAAATATACACATAAATAATAAGCAACAATATAAAATGCATCAATGCTTCGAAGCAATTGCACATACAAAAGCAAGCTTGTAAATTTTGATATTCTCTTTCCCCCAGAAATATAATCCTCCATAAACATGGTATGTATACATGTATGTGCAGTGTAAGGTATAAAATGTGAAAGTTTACAATATCAATTATTTATCAATGTCATGTATAATAATATATTTATCACCCATATTATACTAGTATTCAAAACTAATGTATTGAATAGTTAAATACTATTAGTGTATGTAAAATCTAAAATATAAGAGAAAGAACAAAAGAAATAATTGATCTCTGTCAATATCGTGTTTTGAAATTCACTTGAATGTTAAGAACACTAGTAGATATAAAAACACGCCTGACTTTGGAAATCACTAAACAAGTTTTGACAAGAAAAGCATAAGATACATGTAGCTGTAGCTATGGGTTCTGCCATTAAATGGCCTACATGTAGGACAAATAAACAAATGTCATAAAAATATATCATGAGCACTGTTCTATGCGTATTTTCACATCTTTTACATAACATTGTAAAACTATGGCACATCTTACAAAGCCTTTGTGTAAAACACATAAAATAATATAAATGACTACACATAGTTGATATGCACCAACAGTAGAGATAATATGTATAATAACTAGGTCATTGTTTATGTATATGACATATAAAAAAATTGCACACAAAGTGAGTGAAAACATTGATGGTTTGATTTGGGTACATACTGGTAATGAAAAGGGTTCTATACAATGTTTGGCACAAAAAGCTTGCAAAATAATGGACATTTGAGATTACTTGTTGAACATATGATGAATTGAAATGATGAGTGTCTCTCTGTACAATCTAATGTTTGTTAATATCAACAGATGGTCCCACAAAATTGATCTTTAACTCTCAGGTTTTGCTAAATTTGGTAAGGAAGTATTCCCCAGGCAACTCATTCTTAGATACTTGGCTCACTTTTTATGAAAAAGCTAAAAACAATAATGCATCAATCATTATACATGTACTAAATATTTGCAGAGAGTGAGAGATAGAGAAAAAAATTACAAAGCTGTCATGCAAACAATTCAGTTTGAAGGTGTCCCAATCTGCAGCATGTGTCGATACAAGCAGATGACCTACATGTACTCTGTGTCACTGACCACTGGTCCAATACACAAGCACTACCCTCATTACCCCGACACCTGTACCCTCTGTCTATTCATGTCCGTTCAATTCTCTGACCCCCCATCGGCCCTCAGCCCATCACCCCCAGGTACTCCTCAGATCCCCCTGGCTCTATTTTGGTCTGTAGGGGCTGGGATACGTCACTAGATTCCTCCGTCGATGTGAACTGTTTGATTTCTTCGGTGATCTCGGAGAACGTTGGTCGATCAGAAGGAACATCCGTCCAACACTTCAACATCAGCAGGTAACTGCAAAGGTGATCAATAAGACATCATGCATACATGTTAATTCTTAACAAATTTTTTTATTTAAACTTTTAACTCTTCTAAAAACAAGAGATGTTTGTAAAACACTTATGCCCCCCTCCTTTTGAAACATCTGTGAAGAAAATGAACGAAAACTGCAAATAATTGAAACATCTGCAAAGAAAATGAACGGAAACTGCGAATAGCTGGAATTTTTCTATGTCCAAGGGGCATAACTTTGTTGAAAATTGCTCGATCATACCCAATATTTGACTCGGCCTAGATATCATCATGATAAACCTGTAAACCAAATTTCATTTCAATATGTTGATCCTCTGTGAAGAAAATGAGAGGAAACTGCAAATAATAATTTTTTCTACATCCAAAGGGGATAAATCTGTTGAAAATAGCTCCATCATATCTAATATCAAACTTGAACTATATATTATCATGATTAACCTGTAAACCAAATTTCATTTAATATGTGCATCCTCTGTGAAGAAAATGAGCAGAAACTGCAAATATTTTGAATTTTTCTTTGTCCAAGGGGCATAACTCCGTCGAAAATAGCTCGATTGTATCCAATATCGTGCTTGACCTAAATATTATCATGATTACCTGAATACCAAACTTCATTTCAATATGTTCATCCTCTGCGAAGAAAATGAACAGAATCTGTTGGTTGACCTACCAACCGATATACCGAAGGGGGGCATAAAAAATAAAGCATTTTTACTTGTATACATGCATAAAGAATGTTCAAAAATTTCCTTTGACGTCGGATTTTCACTAACACAATTTTCAATATCACAATCAATCAGTAATTCTTTAGGCATGTTTATGATATATCCAACAAGTATGATTCCCTGTATTAATTGTAAATAAATGCTCTGTAGAAACTAACAGGACTGAAATCTACACAATTCAGTTCTTACCAGTTTATAAATTGGTCGAAACCTTCATCAACCAAAGAAAACCACTGACTGCATGAAATAATTATGATAAGTCGGACTCAAATTCCCACATAAAACGACTAGGCTATTTCTTTTATTTAAAATACTAATTTGTAGGGATGGGACGATCCACGGATGCATCACGGTATTTATTTTGACGATATTTGGATTGATACATTTACCATTAATACAGTGTACAACGATACCTAAGCGAACTTTTTTTTATTTTCCAAAAATATCCGAGCTTCATATATCGGCTATTTATAGTCTGCGCGCCTAATATGAAAGTACAAAGATGGTGAAAAACCTTGTAAAAATGTCAAAACTGTTAGGAAGCTAAATCTGGAGTGTGGACAACTTTTGGATTACTTGTTTATGAAAAAGTAGTGTATATGAGACTAAAGTAATTTGTAAATTGTGCAACGCTCATTTTAAATATATCAAAATAACTTTGGACATGCGGTAATACATCGACAGATTGAATAAATTTTAAACCCTTATTCATGTTTTCATTTAGTTGTAATGTATCGTGATATGTATCATATTGCATCTCATGTATCGTGATATGTACCGAATCGTCTAAGTACAGAATCGTCCCAGCCCTACTTATTTGCAGTAACAATAATTTAGTTTTACTCACTCTTTATGATCAATTTATTTATTTGTTTATTATAAGAGAGATTTAAATATAAACAATTTAGTGATCATTGCCAAATAATTGTTTTAGATAACCGACGTTATTTTTTTATGCAAGTTTACTATATCTTCATTTGAATCACCAAAGAAAGGATTTTATTGCTTAAATAAAACATGAAGAACCAAGCAAGAAGGATAACATTACAACAGAAAACACATACATAGCCTCAGGACATTGTCGCGGCTTCTTTAACCGATGACCTCCAGTCAAATGTTTCTTAAGGTTATCCGTTTCCACGTCAGGGTACGGAGTTACTCCCCTTGTCATCAGTTCCCACAAAACTATTCCGAATGACCACTGTAGGAAAAAAAAGGATGCAAAAAATGTCACTGATGAGCTTTGCATTGTTCCTTGAAATCAAGCAAATCTAGACTGAGATCACGCCTGAATATATAAAAAGCCAACATCAGACAATACCTCGACAAATACAATGTGTAGTATTTACATTTTCTAAAGTTTGAGTCTGTAAACCTGAACAAAAGCTCAAGGCGGATTCGAACTCACGATCTGCGGTTCAGAAGCCCACTACTTTAACCACTGAGCTACAACAATATACAACCTAATCGATATAAACAGTTTAACAAAACATTTAAATCGCCATCTTGTGACGTAGTGTCTAAAAAAGTATATGTCTAAGTGTAGTGAGGTACCTTAATTGACCAGGGAAACTACTGCAATGTCTTTCATTGAACAAATACTTAATGTAACCATAGTTTAAAAGCCTTCATAAAATTTGATATAAAATTGAACCAAGCAGCTTTAACTTGAATTCTTGTCTTAATTCAAGATTCAATCTTTATTCTCAAATTGCTTTCTTTCTCAAAAGACTATACCAGCCCCTATAACTTACACAGTCCGTTTTATGGTTGAAGGCTGGAGTGGCCCCCTTTTCTATGTCTAGGATTTCTGGTGCCCACCACCTTGTTATGGAGATGTTGTCATTGGAAAGGTAGAAGTCCCCAGAATACAGCGGGGCAATGGAATAGTCGGATATCTTCACCACTTTGTCATCCGCCACCCTGCAAACAGATTGGTAATTCAATGCTAGGAGAGTAAAATGCATAGATATTTTATAAATGTGTAAAAATGCATCTTTTGATCACTGTTAAAGAGTTGTTCAAAAATAGTAACCAATTGATCCCTTTCTTTTAATGAAGCACTTTGGATGTTAATTTTTGTTTACAAAGTTACCATTCGTAAAATCTAATTTAAGAACCAACACTTTTCTACCATTAATTACCACTGAGCCATAAACAGTGTTCAGATTTATCTGAAAGTAAATTTGTAAGTAAAATGGTGGCCACAAAATCCATCAGTCTGAGAAATGACTAATTGAAAAGCATGAAGGTTTAATGGAATCACTGATTGCAAATGTTGATGTGATTATCATACTAGCATTTGCATGCTTGATGAATAAGTGATAGAATATTTTTGAATATAAACTATTTTATCACACTGTGATACAATAATTTATACAAAAATATTCCATTACTCATAATCAATGGGACAAGTCTTGCCTAACAATGTTAATATTCACTAAATTTTAAGACAGTCCCTCAGATATCAGGGCTGCGTTTTACAAAAGATTTTACGACTTACGACCAAATTAATGAGACAGTGCTTATTAATCACAAACTTATCATTATTTGAATATAATGACTGTATAAAATAATTATAGAAATTGAAATAAAGGTAAATTAATGGTATAATATAAATTTTGTTACCAAAAGGGCATTCCATGAGACTAAAAATATTTACGACTTTGTCGTAAGTTCTTTTGTAAAACGCAGCCCAGAGACAAAGTGATTAAGAGCACAATTCTAAATAAATCTTGACAAGTTTATCGTATCGTTATAGATGGTCAGAATTGTCAATTGATGACTATAAAATCTTAGTAAATAAATCTAAATAGATCTTTTTTTAGAGTCAAAGGTTAATAACTTGACATTTAACAAGGAAAATTTCAATTTGTTTGGGGTTGGTAGGGGGTTGGTGTTGGGGTGGGGTGGGGTTGGTGTTGGGGTTGGGATGGGGGGGGGGGAGCTGTGACTTACAGACAGTTCCTGGCTGCTAGGTTGCCATGGACGACATGAATTCCCTCGAGATAGGTCATGGCATCACACACTTGTTGCGCAATCTCTAATAAATCTACCAATGCCAGGTTCTGTAATATACAAATATACAATACAGAAATGTGATCGAATGGATGAAGATGCAAATAGTCCTTCTGAATCAAACTGGCAGTGTGAATTCTTGCACACAAGTTTTATGCAGTAATATTCAGTATATTCAGTAATAACTGACAACTTAACAAATTAAAAAATAATCCATGCTTATCAAACTGACAAGGTTTAATAAAATTTTATGACAGTTTAATTATAGCTGCTAGACATTCAAATTTCCCGAAGAAAATTTGACAATCTAGACTTTCAACTCAATGTTAATGGAATGTACATTCTGTAAAAGCTAGAAAATTCAAATTTCTATGACTGGACATATAAAATAGGAAATTGACATCTGAGACTACAGACCTTGGATGAGTCTTTGATGTAGTTTTTGAGATCTCCCCTCTGTAGATTGGGTAGGATGATCAATGGCGGCTCTGAGCTGGACAGACAGACTCCGGACATGACCAGGATGTTGGGGTGTTGAAGGTCCTTCAGTACGGCACACTGCTTCAGGAAATTATCAATGGTCTCCTTGTCTGTGGAGCAGCCTAAAGAAAACATTTATACCAATTCATGTTAATGTGCAATATACATGTAGAACAAACTTGCCAAAAATCAAGCTAAGACAAAACAAACGTCAAAATTCTAAAATATTCTTCAACTGCAAAATAAGTAGTGACACAAAAGGAGTAATCATTTTGTAGTATCTTTTTCTTATTTCAGAAATGTTTTTTATTCATATTTCAGAAGCAAATTTGAAATTCCCTCCCTAGTAGCCAAAGTTACTTAATGTATAATAAATGTCGGAGACATTTACACTTTAAACACACCTGGGTCCAACTAAATAGTAACATTTATTATTTCAATAATTCAATGCCCTATGATCTTTATTACTTTGGAGGTGTTAGCGTAAATGATAGCATTGACTGATTTGGACACGGTAGCCCCAGGTTCGAGTTTGGTCAGAAGATATTGCTTTATCATTGTAACCTTGAGCAAGTTACTTTACTTGTGCACTCTCTCCACCCAGGGGTGAAAATGGGTACCTGGTACATTGAAATGAGCTGGCTATGTGAATAAAAAAGCATTAATACGGCAGCTCTGCTTGCAGGGAGCTGACGATGCCCTAACCCTAACCCTTAACCCTAAAATCTCCCTTTTCTTCTCTTACCCTGTAGGGACTTGATTGCCACTACTTCATTCTGTTCCTCCGAGTCTGCTCCTTTCGAGTTTTTATATTGTCCCTGAGATGTGCTGCCATAGCTACCTGAGGACAGAGACATGAAAAAGAATGTACATTTTTTGAGAAATCAAATTTGTTGTACGAAAATACATCTAAACTGCATCTTTCATTGATAATTAATTGGTTAATATATGCATTTGAAAACATAATCTACATTGCATTTTTTGTAAAAAGACAACTGGTTTTTTTTCTTCTAGTGATTTGCCAGTGTCTTAAAAGTGTATAGGATTTTATCTAAAACTGAACTTCAATATCTCAAACACTGATATCTCGAATACAACTGATATGTCAAAGTGATTTTTGTAAGTCCCAACCACTTATTTTTAAACTATTTTTAAATTAACCTTGATATCTTGAATACTTCGATATCAAGACGTTTTTAAACAGTCCTATTTAGTTCGAGATAACAAAGTTTGACTGTATTACAAATTTACAATGCTTTTAAAAGATGTAAGCCAAATTTAATGATACTATTAAGTATATTTGAGTAACAATTTACAGGTTCTTCACAAACATGGTTTAATATAATTTATAATGAATTTAAAATGGTATCAGATATTCTGGTACACCCTATACTAATTAAGTTTTCTTTCAATCTTAAACACTCGTCTGATACAGTAACACAAAAACTCATTAACACATACAGTGTTTGCAATAGGAATGTCTTCAATTACAACAGAATTCATACAAGTAAAAACTGGGTTGAGCATTTTACATTTTATCATCAAAAAGTCTATACATGACTATGTAAACTTCTTGATTTATCCAATAATCTGGCTCATTACAAACAGATACGGAATTATTTAACAGTTTTCCAATTTAAGAACTTTCCTGACTTTGAAAGTGATTTGATTGCCTTTCCTACCACTGATTGTATTACTGCGGTACTTTTTATCACTAATTGTATTATTGCGGTACTTTCTATCACTAATTGTATTACTGCGGTACTTTCTATCACTAATTGTATTACTGCGGTACTTTCTATCACTAATTGTATGACTGCAGTACTTTCTATCACTAATTGTATTACTGCGGTACTTTCTATCACTAATTGTATTACTGCGGTACTTTCTATCACTTATTGTATTACTGCGGTACTTTCTATCACTAATTGTATTACTGCGGTACTTTCTATCACTAATTGTATTACTGCGGTACTTTCTATCACTAATTGTATTACTGCGGTACTTTCTATCACTAATTGTATTACTGCGGTACTTTCTATCACTAATTGTATCATTGGGTACTTTCTATCACTAATTGTATTACTGCGGTACTTTCTATCACTAATTGTATAACTGCAGTACTTTCTATCACTAATTGTATCATTGGGTACTTTCTATCACTAATTGTATTACTGCGGTACTTTCTATCACTAATTGTATTACATGTACTGCGGTACTTTCTATCACTAATTGTATGACTGCAGTACTTTCTATCACTAATTGTATTACTGCAGTACTTTCTATCACTAATTGTATCATTGGGTACTTTCTATCACTAATTGTATCATTGGGTACTTTCTATCACTAATTGTATTACTGCGGTACTTTCTATCACTAATAGTATTACATGTACTGCGGTACTTTCTATCACTAATTGTATTACTGCGGTACTTTCTATCACTTATTGTATTACTGCGGTACTTTCTATCACTAATTGTATGACTGCGGTACTTTCTATCACTAATTTTATTACTGCGGTACTTTCTATCACTAATTGAATTACTGCGGTACTTTCTATCACTAATTGTATTACTGCGGTACTTTCTATTACTGCGGTACTTTCTATCACTAATTGTATTACTGCGGTACTTTCTTTCACTAATTGTATGACTGCGGTACTTTCTATCACTAATTGTATTACTGCGGTACTTTCTATCACTAATTGTATTACATGATTAACTTTCCAGCAATTGAAAAACTGTGTGTATAGTGCATGATTGCTTTTCTGCCATTGTGTAATTACAAGTATTACATGTATTACATAAAAACAACTCTATAAGTAGGTACATCAATAGTTTATAATAGTGACATGTTTATTACATAATAATTACAAAATTCCTTTTACAAACATAATGTCAAATGAATACACCCAGCCCAAAAGACCTTTTAGTCACTGTCACAAAATAAGTAAAGTTTGCATGTTTAGGTGTAAGATGGATTTGTCAAATGTTTCTGTCTTTTAAAATTATATAATTCATAAAGAAAATGAGCGATTTGAATCTATAAGTTCTTCGACACCGAGTGATTACATGTACTACATGATTACCTTTCTTTATCAGTATGAGATATCCCATTCTGAGTGATTACATGTATAACATGATTACATTTCTATGTCAGTAAGAGATATTACACACTGATTAATTACATGTATTACATGATTACATTTCTATGTCAGTAAGAGATATTCCACACTGATTAATTACATGTATTGTATGATTACATTTCTATGTCAGAATGAGATATCCCACACTGAGTGATTACATTTCTCTATCAGTATGAGATATACCACACTGAGTAATTACATGTATTACATTATTACCTTTTCCTATGAGATCTCCCACACTGAGTTTACTTCTTGGGATTAGGAAGTCACTAACGCTCTGACGGACTGCTTCATCCTCGATTCCAGCCAACAACTCACTGATGTAGGGGGCAGAGTCTACAATGATATACAAAAATCACTCAATTTGAAATTTTTTTTTTATTTGCAAATATTTAGCAATGAAAATACTATCCCACTATTTTTTTTTTTCAAATGACATTAACAATTTATTTAGTAATATACATGTAGATTGGAACAAACTGGGGTATCCGTTCATTCCTATTGGTATGTCAAAAGTGCAAATCTAATTAGCAAGTCTCTATTTCTTATTTTACATTTGGAAATACATTCCCTTATATGAACCGACCGAAAAGCAAATACATTCTATTCTGTGTAAAATTATACTTATTAAAGGGTAAAGAGGTCATATTTTTAAAGTCACAATGATCGTTACATGAGTTTATAATTTGATCAACTGCTACATTATTTTAAACAAAAAAATACAGTACTGTAATATTTATTATTCTGAATGATTTGCCTTTTTCAATAGAAAATATAAGTAATAAACAGCATTGTTAAAGAGGTTGGTACATGCCCTTAGGGCTTAACAGGATCTGATCACGAGACCAACCAAGTTCATATCTCAGTGAACTTTTTAACTTGCTGTTTATCTCTTAATAGACCTACCTCCATTAGCTATCTGCCCATTCATCTCAGCTTTTATTGTCATACTATTCATTCCAATTTCTTCTTCCTCGTCGGCTTCGTGATCCTTCAGCAGCTCCGGTATAGCTCCCTCTGGTTGCTTGTTTTTCCTCTGTCGCCGAATGATACAGATGGTTAGCAGGGCGATGATCGCTATCATTGGGATCACTACCCCCAATATGATGCCCATGGCTATAGGCTTGTCAGTATGACTGTGATTATCTGCTTCTGAAAGATAAAAAAGTTCAGTAATTAGACGATTATCAAACTTATTAAAATGTCCCAAATCCACAAAAAAAAACTTTTTATTTATTTTTCTGACAAAAGGCATGATAACTAAATATTGGAGAAAAGGGAAAAAAGTTTGGTGCATTTTGACTGACAATATAAATATGTGATTTTGACTACCCAAATTTATGATGTGAAATTAAATCAAATGAATATAAATTTCACAAAATGCGACTAATTTCCAAAGTGCAGAGATAATAACCATTGTCAAAAGTTGTTTAATTAATTACTGCTGTAATCATATTATTTTTTTGTGGGTACAAAATTTGGCAGAAAAAGGTATTTCATTTATGTAGGTAAGCGTAGACTTGATTAAGCACATTTCTGATTGTACATATTTATCTACATATATGCATGACATTTGGCGATGTTCTAGATTCAGCAAAATCAATTTTTCAAAATTTCAAAATTATTCAATCTATTGTGGCTGTGTCTGAGAGCGAAAACATTTTTTAATCACACTTTTTACCTGAGTAAGTCAAGTATCCCACATCTTCATGGAAGTTGCCGACTTGTACCTGGATGAAAACAAACAAGAACTTCATATTAGAATACAGCATATATTAAAAGGTTAATTATATATATTAATTAATGGTAATGATCAAATGAAAAATTTCCATTATGAAATTTATTCGAGATATTCATGCCATGATCATGTTATGACACAAAAACAAAGAAAAGTTTACAAAATCAAACTTTTGGACATTGCATGTCCAAGTCACTTTAAGGATACACAAGACGTTCTTCAATTTTAGATAACTTTCCTTGATAAATTACTTCTTATTTCTTTGTATTTAAACCTTTTAATACCCAAAATTTCAAGATACATTACCAGGCTATTTTTAGAGTTACAACATTTTTAATATTCCTTATAATAGCGCGCAAAATGCTATAGAATGCTTAATATATAATATAAATTCTTAGTACAAAAAAACAATATTTATTCCCAGCAACTTCATTTTGGGATATACTTCCAATAAACTGGTTCGCGACAACTAATGTTCCCGATCAAGCCTTATAAAAAATGGTTCTCAGCGAGAAATATTCGTGACGACGAGGCTTTCGCAAACCTCGCAAGATAATCAATTTGAAAGTTGGTTTACAGTATATATTTTCAACTTACATGTAAATTATATTTCAAATAGAGAAATATCATATAAAATGGAAATCTAAATTGGGAATTACGAAGTGTATATCTTCAAATTGGGGAGATATAAAAAAATTTAAAATAATAGAAGAAAGATTGCATCTGACCTTAAACACATAGAATTATAATGAAGTTTACAACACTTGCCTGCACCCTGGCTTTGCCGTGTCTCAATCCTTCTGGTGCCTCGGGGGGTATACAGGTGATGTTAGCCGGTGACACCTGTATGCTGGTGCAGGGATCTGACCCTACAGTCACCCGCAGTTCATGATACGGTTGTACAGTGGAGAGAGAGGAACCCTACAGTACAAAATCAGTATATTATACAGTTCATGATACGGTTGTACAGTGGAGAGAGAGGAACCCTACAGTACAAAATCAGTATATTATACAGTTCATGATACGGTTGTACAGTGGAGAGAGAGGAACCCTACCGTACAAATCCAACATATCATACTCCATTTATCCATAATCCATTTATTTTACCATTTAAATTTGGGTATTTTTCTACTATATATCTAAATAGAGCTCTTCTATTAAAGGAGATCAATACAGTTAAAAAATTGCCATGACTATCAAGCTCTCTTAATGATATATACCTTGATGACAAGAGACTTTCCCTTCACAAAGTCAGCACTGTTGGATAATTTCTCCAGCACAGGATCCGGGTAATAGTAGAGTGGGCTGAATGTGGGTGCGTGGGACAGGTTTTTCCAGGTCAGTACATTGTCCAGTAGTAGGCCGTAGTGGACAATCCGGGGCTGGTCTGGGGAAATCCTCTCCCCCTGGGACAGGGGAAGCTGAGGGGTGGGGCACAACAGGCAGCCCAACTGGGTCGGCTTCTCTTTACAGTCCTGTAAATTGATTACTTATCTATGGATATTGTCTATTCATTTATTGTATACATTGGAGTCGTTACATTTCATTGGGAGGGGGGGGGGGGGGGGGGGCTAATTTTATGGATTGTCATCTTTTCTATTAATGAGTTCACAATACATTTTTCATTTTAAAAAATTGCCCTATTTTTGACATTTCAACGTCAAGAGAAAACCTTCACTTGATCATTTTTTCCATTTCCTAACACTAGTACATTTAAAATTGCAAATAACACTGTATTTATTACATGAATATGTATCATTCAAGTTAAATAACGTGAAATCATTAATACATGTATTCATGGGGGCTCAATTTTCATGGATTTCCAAGATACCTTTTACTCATGAATAAACATCCCAAATGAATTATCAAACAAAATCTTTTTTCATAATATGTACCGTACATAGAAGCTAATCTGCGGAATAATGTCTCCATGAATCATAAAACAATTGGCATTCCATGAAAATAAGACCCCACAAATCTTAATGATCCCACTGTAACCCCACACAGTAAAACATGGTAATAGCGAACATGCTTATTATGGAGTGACGCTTACAGCGAAGTGATTTTCATCCCCATGGCTATTACATGTTGTAAACTTGACGGATATAATGAATTAAGCTTATAGCAAAGGAAAATCTCCGTTCCCTGGCACTTCGTTATAAGCGTGCTTTACTGTATTTGTTATACTTTCATGTTAAATACTGAAATCTGATTGGTTAAGATGCAGGTCATAATCCGTTCTATTACCCTCAGCGTTAGCAACGCACTTAGCAACGGGTAACATTACAAATTGTTAAATGCGCAAAAATTATGCGCGTACAGTTCGCTGTAGAATTCACGTTATTCCTATATAAAAGCAGTAAAATTTTCTTAAAAATTAAGACATTCAGTATAACAAAATAAATAGTGCCTGTTTGGGAAGATAACAGTTGAAATTGACACCCCTCGAAAACCATTGTCAACCGACGCGAAAATGGTTTTCTCGGGGTGTCAATTTCAACTGTTACCCTCCCAAACAGGCACTATTTATATAATGTGAACTGAACCTACATCCGTCATAATTACACCACTCTGACATTAACATTTGACTTCTTAATCAGGGACAGTAGAAGTGGGAATAAATTACCACAGCCAAGTCTTCGTGTCCCTCCAAGAAAAGCTTCTTCTTCTGTACCATGTCCAACCGCTTCCCACAGATCTGTACCATTACTCCTCCACTGTAAC